>NC_056745.1:1188445762-1188450762 GCF_019279795.1 Protopterus annectens
TCATTCAGTGTATATTAACCAATTTCAGCAGAGTTTATCATTTTTACATTGTTTATACAACTGTACATTATGTTTAATGTTGATTTTATAATTATGTATGTTGAAATTTTATGTACATTTATTCAGAAAAGTATTTTATAAATGCACTATAGTTTTATTTGCAGTTTCATTTTATCAGCCTGTGAATTTTTCTCTCTTAGTAAGCTGTTTTGTGCTCTCTCTTTAATAGTTTGTAATTAGCTGCTTGTGATTTTATATTTTTCTGTTTCATGAAATTGGTAGATATTTTACAATTTATGTGACACTTTGTTTTTTCTTTCTTAGCCATCAGAACGAATGAAAGTAGTAGATGTTATAGGCACCAAAACATACAATGATGATGAAAAAATCATTGCTCAGGTTTGTACCACTTGTTTAAATTTTCATTGCTTTTTACATGGACTATGATTATATGTTCTTGTATTAACAATTCTCATAAGCAGCTTTGTAAAATATCTTCTAGAGCATTGTAAAATGAATTGTAGGAATGTTCAGATCTGAATGCTGAAAGCCATCATATAGTTATTTTTAAACTCATTTGCCATTGGGTCATTCTGACATAAAACTTTGATTAATAATGCAGTTTCAGCTATTTTTGAAAAAAAAATTGATTGGCTTTGATCTTCTTTGCATGGTTTCTCTCAAAAAGTATCAAAGATAGGTAAAGAACTAAAAGTACATAAAGAACTGCAAAAAAGAAGCATGCTATCTCTGAGTAACAATTATTTATTCTTATTTATTTGTCCATGTTTGTTGAGCAGGTAGGTGACTGGTCCATGAACCATTATCAGCCATGAAGCAAGTCATTTGGCCATAACACTTTGCATCATCTTATACATAATATTTTTAATACATAGTTAACTTGTATATTAGCACGTGAGTTACAAACATAGAGGCACACACTTTATTTAGTAGCTGAGGTAAAAAAATAAACAAGAATAGTGTACATAATTCTGGAGCTGCTTGTCTTGTTCAGTGACAGCCTTTTAGGTTGTTTACTGTTTAACACTTGTCTTATATATAGCTACACAAATACTCCTCAGGCAGGAGCTCGAATAATCTGTAGTGCTCTTTATATCCTGAGGGAGTGAGTTCCATGCCGTTACAGTAACCTTTGTAAAAGATCTTTCTCTGGGGACTTTGTTAAAGGGTGGCCTTATTAATGAGGGGACTCTATATTAAGTGCGAATAAGTTATGATTTAAATGTAAATATTTATAGCAAGTCGAAGACAGTAAGCATAAAACTGGAGTTTAAAGGTTAATGAGTTAAGGCAAAGGAGTGGCTGACTGTAACTATGAGACAGTGTACTTTCTGAAGAGTTGTACAGAGGTGTTCTTGAATCTGATAACGTAATAAAGTGCCAGACTGTATTTAATGTGATTGTGATTTTACTGTAGGTAAAATTTAGTGTTATGGTAGGAAGACAGTATTCACTTTTAGGAATGAGCATATTAATTTATGTGGTTCTTCAAGCTTTAGGTCTATCAGCTATATGTTTTGTGTGTGGGGAGAAGGTGAGAAGTGACTTGTTGGTTCAAAATTAGAACAAGATATTTCTGATGCGAGACTGTTGGGATTGAATTTTCATGTGGATCTTTTATTTGAAGGACTGGGTTGAGAGCTAGCTTTTGATTTTTTTACAGAGAAGCATAGTTGATGATCTGAGTTAATCACTATTTCTGGTCACGTAGCCAATGTCAAAGTGACCATAGTCATTCTGCAGACTCTTTTGGAATTTGTGCAGTCATAACTGGGACAGGGAGAGGGAGCTTGTGCCCCAGTGCAAGCAGTTAAGCAGTGCAGTCAGCATGTGCAGAGGTTCAGGAGTACAGTACTAGCTTCATAAATGAATGAATGGACTGCATTTGAGGTCACAGCAGAATTGCTTACATGCTCAGTATGTGGTGATTTAAGTGTAGCAAGTTGCCAGTTGCATTTCTAGCAAGCAGCTTGGAAAAACAGAAGCTGAAAGAATGGAACTCAAGTGAAAAAATCTTAAAGGTATGGGGTAGAAAAGGACACTATCTAAAATATGCAGTGGCTCACTCCAAGGAATTAATGGAGAGAATGCAAGAACATAAGAAAACCACAAAAGAGTTTCAGTGGTGGAGGAAAATCTTACTGTATGCTTTGCTTGAAATGCTTTATGTTTGTGTGTTTCGGCTTTTTTTTTTTTTTTTTTTTTTTTTTTTTTTTAGGGGTCGCCACAGCGGAACTCCAGTACACTAATGATTGGTAGTTGATTTTTACATGCCGAGTTACCAGCCCTGACGCACAACCTTCAACGAAGGTATGCCCATTCACGCATGTCTCCACGCAGAAGATGCTCTAGCTGAGAATCGAACCAGACAGCATCTTTACTGTGAGGCAACAACGCTGCCGCAGCACCACCACCGCGGATATTCTTGAAATGCTTTATATACTGGAAAAATAAAGGTTTGGAGATTAAGGAAGCAGCTGGGTGACAAGGGAAAAATAAAGATGATGGTATCTGAGAGTGGGAGACACCTGAAAAAGAATCACTGAGTGTTAGTTAAAGGACTATTTTAAGTGATTGTCATCATTTGTACCTACCAATCAGCATGGACCCTGGAACAGATTTAATCTATCAAGTATAAAGAGAAAACAGGGTGAAGTAGGGAACCTCAGGAATGTGCTTTACAAACTGCATGCCTACTGCATCAATGAATTGCTTCTAACTACAGCATTTGGTAATATGATTATAAAAACAGATGAAACTCAAAGCTTTTACGAGAATATTTGTCTTTCTTATGCAGAAGAAGGAGGACTTTTAGAGACTCTGGAGCACACTAAGTAGACATTGGTTGAAGTCTATGCTGGTAATCCCTAAGAAGTTTGGTCTGTACTAGAGGGGGAGAAGGCTGGTGTTTGGCTTCCCCACAGAGGTCTAGAAATTGATTAAGTATGAGCTGGACCACACTCAGTATAAAAAAGTCCTCAGTGGAAAGAAAATGACCACAGTTCTGAAATTGGGTGGAAAATTTACACATGATGCTTGGTTAGCAAAGTACATTTACTAAATTACTCCTCCAACCATTAAAAGGAATAAGCAGTAGAATCACTGGAGTGTGTGGAGCTGATCCTAGATGAAGCCCTCACCCACCTTAAGGTTGTCGTCTATGGAAGAATAAAGGCAGGAATCACCAGAGAGTTCGAAGGACACACATACCCCAAACCTGAAACAGAGAGAGAGAGTCAGGAGAACATCCGCAGGGAATGCAAAACAACAGTGGATATTGAATCCAACAGCTTCATATCTAGAAATGGAGAAAACTGTGGGGAGGGGTTAATAGATAAAAGAAAGGAGAGGCAGCAAGCAATGGTGAGGGGGTAAATAAAATGTGATTGACCCCATAGATGACTTGAACTGATGCAACAGAAGATACAGTAGAATGGAAGAGCAGGAGGACTGGACTCAGGGAGAAAGACAAGAGGAGCCATCCAGGAATACAAAACTGAGACCAAGAGGATATCCTGTTAGCACAGCAAGATCTAATCTGAGAGGTCCGCAGTGTCTGCCTTAGCCCCCTGAGGAAGAACACAATCTTGCCACTCTCGCAACCAAAAGCAAATAATTGCAGAAACAGAGGTACTGATGACTACTGGTTTATAAGCCTAATGTAATTGGTTAATGTGGAGAGAAACCACTATGAAATGATACAACTTTTAATATCAGTTTATAAGCCTAATGTATTAGGGTAATGTGAAGAGAAACTACCATGAAATGGTGCAACTTTTAACATCAGTTTATAAGCCTGATATCTTAGGGCATTGTGAAGACAAACTCCAGTAAAAAAGTTTAATATTTTCTTCTGCTTATGCATTCACTTAAATACGTACAAAGTTTACTTTTTATTTGTGTATATAATCAGAATTTGCAGCTGAAACAAGACTACATTTAAAGATTAAAGCTATGTAATGAGGGTCAGGAGGCAGTGAAACTAAAACATATGAAATGCTTTTGCCATAGTAAATCTAGTTAAACAGAGTATTAAAATCCATTTTCTGGTGGGGAAATCATCTCTCTCTATATCTATTGTTAAAAGAAAACTTAGCCAACCATGGAAGTAAAGGAGGGAAGAGTGAGAGCAGGAAGGGGAGAGGAGTGGGAAAAAGGCAGTCAAAACAAGTGTGGTGACCCAGTACAGATTACCTAAATTAACTGAATGAACTAGAGCAGGAGGAGAGGAAGAGAGTTATTTACAGATGAGAGGGGGGATGGGTAGAGCTAGCATGCAAAAAAGAGGCATATAATAGGACTTGAACAGCAGGAAAACTGTGGTGGCAATGTCCACTGGGAGTGGGGCAGCGTGAATTATATCATAGGGCTGTGAGGTAGTACAGTAGGAGAAAAAGAACAAGATGTGGGGAGGAGAGCTGGCAAAAGACAATGCCAAAAGAATGAGTAGGTAGGGTTTTTTCCTCAGATAGGTTTCACAGAAGGAAGAGGAGGGTACCCAATGGCAGGCAGTTGGGTTAAGGAGAGAAAAAGGATCACAAAGGAGAGAGTGGAAACTCAAAGGGAAGAGGTTTATGCTCCATAAAGAAAAAAACAGGTGGGGAGGGGACAAATCACCCTAGAAGACTGACAGGCATAATTAACTTAGAGAAGGACATGGGGAGAGACAAATTAAGGAGAAAGAATGCATAGTTAATAGGTGTGAAGGAAGACAAATATGAAAACAAAAACTCTGGCAGGACAGGCAAATGGGAAAACAGGAAGACAACAAAAGTAGAATAGTCAGTCAAAACAAAAAGTGGATAGAAGTAAGGAACACGAGAAATTCAGGCAAAGCAAGGAGAAGTAGTGGGTGAGAAGGGATAAGGTAGCAGAAGAAACATACTGGCTTACATCACATCAAATGGAAAAGACAGCAAAATGAGCAACAGTGAAGTTGTAGGTGTAAGAAGGAAGGGAGGAGAATATGGGGTGGGTGG
>NC_056745.1:1188455762-1188458262 GCF_019279795.1 Protopterus annectens
CAGAACACACACCAGCATTGCCGTCACATAAAAACACAAACCACACACCTACCTTCGTGGAGGCTCTCAATAAAAATCTAACCAAACAGCAGAGACCTCCAAGGCAGAAACGCACTCAACCACCACAACCCAACACTAATCACGAGACACATAACTCTCCTAAACAGTGTGCCACTCAACCAAAGCCCCTGAGGCAAAACCACATGCCAAACACACTAGTCATAGGTGACTTGATAGTGAGGCACATTGATGTCCCACTCACTAGGTTGAATAAGGAGAAAGTAACAGTCAGCTGCCTGTCAGGTGCCAGGATCCGCCACATAACGCACACACTCAGGTCCCTCAACAACTGGTACAAACATGACTCTGTCATTATACATGTGGGTGTGAATGGCTTGAAACTTACCTCCCTGGACTACATGAAAAGAGACATGGAAGAGCTCTCAGATTATGTAGCCCAGGCGGGTATGACCAAAGCCCTGAGCAGCATCCTACCATCACCCAGAATGATACCACAGTACAAGCATAAAATGATTGATTTCAACAATTGACTAAGTTTCTGGTGTCATTCTAAGGGGATCCAGTATCTGTCTGCCTGGGATGACATGATTGACAGACCTCGATGTTTTGCCAGTGATGGCCTGCATCTGTCACCCCTGGGCTTCCAGATACTGGCCAAGGCTCTTGCCACCCCTATAGTGCCTTTTTAGGCAGTGTTCCAAAGACCAAATTACCTCTGTAACAGCTACAAACAAATGCAGTTTGAGGGTCATGCTGCTCAATGCTAGAAGTCTAAATCTCAAAATGCACTCACTCAAAGTACTCCTTAAAATGGAGAACATCAACATTTGTGCTGTAACAGAGACCTGGTTCAAGGCAGCAGAAAGCACCCCTGCACTACCAAGCTACAACTCATTCCACACCTTTCGGTCCCAGAACTTGGACCAATGCTCCAAAGGTGGTGGTGTTTCCATATTCATAAAGGATGCACACACCTCCAGACTGGTAGCCCAACATAACGCATCTGAGATACTTCAGGTTGCAGCTAACATTGGATAAGACAGCGATTCAGGTCATAGCCTGCTATAGGTCCCCAACCATGTCCCAAGATTCACACGCCACATTCCTAAGCACCCTGGAGAATATTAGGGTCCAACCTAACACTCTCATACTGAACAACTTCAACTACCCATACATTAACTGGGAAAACTACTCATGCACCAATACATTTGCCCAATGCTTTCTGGAATTCATTAATTCCAATGCCCTGGACCAGCTCGTTCTTACCCCCACTAGAAGTAGCAACATCCTTGACCTGGTCATTACTAACAAGGGCGACCATTGCTCTACACCAGTAGTCAACTACTCCCCTGGTTAGATCCGATCACAAACTAATCACCTTGGCAATCCACAACCCTCCCACCCCCACCAACAAAGGTAACCACCATGAAAACTTCTCCAAAGCTAACTTTGGACTCCTAAAAACAGAGGTGGCTAACTTCATGGCAACCATGCAAGTGGAGAATAGCTGCATGACCCTCAAATCATACACCAGTGCACTGCATAAACACGTACACAAATGCATGGATCTCGCCTTACCCAATAGAACTAAGACGCTGTCCTCAAAAAATGGAAGCCAATCTGGTGGTCCCCTGCCATAAACAAACTCTACAATAGAAGGAGGAAACTGATGCGGAATAAGGTGAAGCCCCAAGACTGGAAAAACTCCCTTATCAGCCTCAACAAAAGGATGAGATCCCTCATGAAATCCTCTAAAGCTAGCTATGAAAACAGAATTGCAGCAGATAGTAAAGACAACTACAAGGCCTTCTATAGTTGTGTAAAGAATCTCCATGTCAGTACCCAGATTTGCTCTGAGCTACTGCACAATGGTACCTCCTATACCGAGCCAACAGATATTGCAAGATTCAGTGCTAACTTTACCCCCCCCCCCAAATACCAGTAGATTGCCAGGCACCCAGTATTACTGCTGCACAGGTTAAAACAGCACTGTCCAAGGCCAAGAATACAGCTCTGTGGGACCTGACAGTATCCCTGGCTGTGTTCTACATGAACTACAGAGTGAACTGGCACCTCACCCGTGTGCCCTGTTCAGTCACAGCCTCACCTCAGGCTTTGTCCCTATCAAATGATGTACTGCTACAGTCATCCCTCTCCACAAAGGAAGAGTGACTACAGACCCTGGGAACTCTTGTCCCATTAGCCTGACAAGTCTGATATGCAAAGCTATGGAACACATCATCATGGACCTAATAAACAAGGATGTAGGGAATCTCCAAATTCTGGATCCTACACAGTTTGGTTTTGTGAAGGGTAGATCATGCCTGCTCAACTTGGTCGACTTCTTTGAGTCAGTCACCAGAGCTGTGGATGAAGGTAAGGTGGTTCATACAGCCTACCTTGATCTAGCCAAGGCCTTTGATATTATTCCCCACTCAGGAATCATAGAAAAACTTACTAAGCTAGACATCAACCCCTA
>NC_056745.1:1188463262-1188622426 GCF_019279795.1 Protopterus annectens
CCCCCTCAGGAGACCCCCTGTTTGCAGTCTTGCCCAGAACTCCCCACTGAGGAAGTATCTCGTAAGGCTTTGTGCAAGAGAAAGCACATGGACTCCACCGAGGAGTCTTTGACCAAAGATACGGACTTTGATGACAGGGAAGGGTCCCCACCGTCACCCCCTGATAAGGTGTCCTTTGGTGACATCCTCAAGATCCTTAGACAGAGGGGTGACTGGAAGTCCTCTAATCCTTCCTCAGAGGAATCCATATTCCTGCATGCCTTTTGTGCCTGGCCCCCTACCTCCTGGGTTACCCCGCCGGCCGATGAGCTTGTCCAGCTCATTGTCCAGCATGCATGGAAGGCTCCTGACACCCTGGAAGCTATACCACGGAGACCTGACAAGATCTTATCTCCCCCAGCTGAGCATCCCCATTGGTCAAAAGGCCTTTCAGTAGATGCTATGGTGGTGGTGGCTGCAACCAGAAAGACTTGGCAGAAGAGATCCAACCTGTCCGTCCACCCAAGAAGGAGTCTCGGGTGATAGACAGAGTCGAGAAGCGTGTGTTTGCTTCATCGACCTTCGCCATAAGGTCCTTAAACTATTTTATTTATTTATTTATTTATTTATTTATTTTGTATTTGTTAACCGGGTTGGTCCAGCTGGGTAAGAATTTACACTTTTACAGTGGAGACCCAAGGGGAAAAGCCCCAAACAGACATACAAATGCATACAAATAGAGACAAATTAACAATATTAAAGAGCAAAACAATCTTATAGATACAATGGATAAGAAGAACATAATGTACTCAATGGTATAGTACATAGCTATATATACAAAAAGTGTAGTAATAGGTTGTAACAGGAGAAACAACAATAATAAATCCAGCAGGTAAGCAGGAAGGAAGCTAAGGCTGTAGGTAATATAATGAAAAGAAACAAAATATAATTAGATTAGTGGCTAGAAGAAGAAATGTGTAAGTGCAGAGGCTTCAGAATTGAGGGAAAGTAGAGTGAGAGTAAAAAGTAGAGAGGGGTGAGGGGCCGTAAGTCATAAGAGGGTGCAAAAGAAGATAGTAGTAGAGGACGGATGTAGTGAACTAGAAGGAGGGGTACAGAAAGAAGAGCAGATGGATAAAGTAAGTTATAGAAAGAAGAAAAATGTCTTATAAAATCTTCCATAAAATCTTCCCTCAATATAGAGACTGCTGCATTTAACCCATGTATTTGGCACACTTTACAAGGCTCCAGGGGAATCTTATCAACCAACTCTCTGAAATCTTGGCAGGAGCTGTTTTTGATGAGGTCCGTGACAATGTAACTTCTCAGATAGCATCCCTAGAATCCATATCCAATTCTTCCATGCATCTTATTTCACACTCAATGGAAGGAGTGGCTAGAGCAGCAGACGCAGGTTTAGTCATGAGACGACATGCCTGGATACGCCTTTGTGACTTTGCGGACTCCTTTAAGGCTTCCTTCATGAACGTCCCCATCTAGGCCGCTTCTTTGTTTGGCCGTAAAATTAAAGATATGCTGGCTAGGTGTGAACAAGTTGGCAAGACCATATCTGCCGTTGGTGTCAGACACTCCACTCCTCAATGATTCTACTCCAGAAATCAGAGGAGCGGGAAGGTGTGGCACAGGAAATCACAGGGCTCTTTCCGCAATGCACGTGCCGAGTTCTCCCCAGAGGCAGAGGGGGAAACTCCAATGGAAGATGTCCCTTTCAGGGCAGAGGAGGTCCGCAAAACCAGGGTTCCAGAAATTCTTTCTCTGGCCAACCCTATCAGTGGTCCTGAAGCATTGCCCAACTGCTCACCTCTGGAAGAGGTTAGGGATCGTTTTACCTTGTACCCCACTGCCAGGTGAAACATAACCACCGACACTTGGGTACAATGGATAATATCCAGAGGCTATCGCATCCCCTTTCATCTCTGTCCAGCCTCATCCAGAGACTTACCCGATGTTCCACCCAGTCAAAGGGAAGCAGCAGCACATGAAATCCGAAAGCTGCTACAAAAAAGAGTCATCCGAATGGTCCCCCCAGACCAGATAGGATCCGGTTTTTACTCAAGGTTCTTTTTGGTGCCAAAAAAGACAGGGGACTGGAGACCAATTCTGGATCTCAGCACACTAAACAAATTTGTAAAAACTGAGAAATTCCGGATGGTCACAGTTAAGTCTATCCTTCTTCTTCTGGAAGAAGACGATTGGATGTGCTCTGTAGATCTTCAAGATGCGTATTACCATATAAAAATGGACAAGTGCTCAAGAAGATACCTCCGCTTCCGCATAGGAGCCAGTCACTACCAATTTCTAACACTACCCTTCGGTTGCTCTACAGTCCCCAGAGTGTTCAAATGCATGGCAGTGGTCATCACTGACCTGCGACTTCAAGGATTCCAGGGATTTCCATGTCTAGATGACTGGCTCCTCACTGCCCCCACCAAGTGCCTACTGGAAGAAACCCTAGACTAAACTCTCCTCACGGCAGAATGCCTGGGAATCACTATAAACTGGGAGAAGTCCAACACAAACCCAACACAGTCTTTGGAATTCATCGAGGTACTGTTGGACATGAGAAATTGCACAGCATCTCTTCCGGATCACAGACTTCAAAGAATAAGACAACAGGTCCAGCCACTGCTCTATCACCACAAATATTCCACTCGGTCCACACTCCAACTCTTGGGTCAATGGCAGCCTCGATCACCATTGTTCCTCTGGCCAGATTCCACATGAGACTTCTCCAGTGGTTGCTCCTCACTCAGTGGTACTCTCTACAACACCCTTTGTCTTTTCAGATAAGTGTAACTCAGAGATGCAAGCAAGATTTGCTTTGGTGGACTTCTCGAAACCCCCAACAATGGTCTCACCCCTTCAGCCCCCAGGAACCGAAAGCCACGGTGACCAAGGACACCTCCCTGATAGGGTGGGGGTCTATGTCAGGGAAACTCGGTCCAAGGTACCTGGTCGGAGACAGAGGTCCTTTTGCATATCGATTTCTTGGAACTGAGGGCGGTGCTACTAGCGTTGCAAGCATTCCATTCCATCCTTCCGTCAGGGACTATTGCGATCCAATCAGACAATATGTCAGTCGTCTGGTACATCAACAAACAAGGGGGCACCAGATCTTATCTGTTATCCTGAGAGGCCTTGAGAATATGGCAATGGGTGATAGCTTCCAACCACTTTCTAATTGCAACGCACTTTCTAGAGAGCTCCAACATGATAGCGGACAACTTGAGCAGGTGCATTCTACAACCTCACAAGTGGTCCCTCAAACCTGTGATAGTAGCAAAAATTTTCAACTGCTGGGGCCAGCCTTACTGCGACCTATTCACCTCCCCAACTAACTACAAGTGCAGCAACTATTTTGCCATGATCCTCCCTTGGGGACAGTCACCGAGAGATGCTCCAGTCCATGCTTGGCCCTCAGGTCTACTTTATGCTTATCCTACTCTCCCCCCATCTCCCAGTTTCTGAAGAAAGCATGGCAGTTGAAAAGCAAAGTGATCCTCATTGCTCCATATTGGCCTCGACAAGTCTGGCTCCCCTTCCTCTGGCCTCATCTGCTAGATCGACCGTGGATCCTCAATCCATCCCCAGCATTGATCTCCCATCTGCAAGGTGTAACCCACCCCAGTCTAACAACCCTGAAGCTGGCAGCTTGGTTTCTCCACTTCTAATGATTACCAGGCAAGATAACCTCTCGTCCCCAGTGCGCGATATTCTTATTGCATCTCATAAATTGTCCACCAGACTTATCTATCTCAGTAAATGGAAAATATTTTCTTTATGGGCAGCGAATAAACAATTAGACCCCTTGTCAGCCCCAGTTTCTGTGGTTCTGGATTACTTCTCACATCTTTTCCACTCTGGGGTGTCTGCCTCTACTATTCATGTTCATTTAGCTGCCATTTCAAATTTCCACATTGGTTTTCAGGATTCTTCACTCATGTCACATAGACTCTGTAAACTTTTCTTCAAGGGGGTTCTTCACCCAAAACCTCCCTTTAGAGAGCCAGTACAACCTTGGGATTTGGCCTTGGTCCTACAAGCCCTAACTGCTCCCCCTTTGAACCTGCGCCTTTATGTGATTTAAAGTATCTCTCTTGGAAAACTTTGTTTCTAGTTGCAATCACATCAGCCAGACGTTTGTCAGAACTTCAAGCCTTACGCATCAAACGTCCCTACCTTATCTTCCATAAGGATAGAGTATCACTGAGAACTAATTATTCCTTTTTACCAAAAGTGGTGTCAACCAGTCTATTGACCTTCCAGTATTTTTTCCTAATCATTCTAACAAGGGAGAGTATTGCCTGCACTCCCTGGATGTTCATAGGCAAATACGATTCTATCTGCACAGAACAAAATCTAACCGTAAATCAGACCAACTATTCCTGGCCTTTTCTGGACCAAGACTAGGTCATCCTGTCTCAAAAGTTACATTGCCGCCATGGTTGAGAAATTGCATTTCCTTTATCTACAACAATAACAATATCACCTTGCCTCACAGAGTGAAAGCACATTCTACAAGGTCTGTGGCAACTTCAGCAGCTTTCCATGCTAGGGCTTCCCTCAATGATATTTGCTCAGCTGCGACTTGGCTCATACTTTTATCCTTCATTACAGATTGGATTTGGCCTCCAGAGGTAGAGCTTCCTTTGGCTCCATGGTGCTCAGGAATATCCTTCCATGAGGGCCACCCAAGGGATACAGGTAGCTGGGGACTCTGTCCCATCAGTAAGGAATGAAAGAAGGTTAACAGCATCTGATAAAGAAGTTATGTCTTACCATAACGTTCCATCTGTGTTGTTGATCTTCGTTCATTCATTACTCCCCACCCTCCACCCCCCTCTGGAGGTTCCTGGTTGATCTCATATACTCCTTTATGGTAGGTCTTTTATGACCAGAGGTAGCCTCTACTTTTATCTATCAACTTGCAAACTCGATCTGAGGTAACAGGAAGCAGAGCATTCTGGGTAGGATATTGGCTCGAGAGTTTTTGGCTGATGCGAGCTTGATATAAGGCCGGCTCGGTTCCGAGGATGGAACCAATAACCCATCAGTAATGAATGAACGAAGATCAACAACACAGATGGAACATTATGGTAAGTCATAACTTCTTTTTATTCGCAGTCTGCACATGTTATAGTCTGTAGTTATAGGTATGCAAAACAAAATACAAGTCATTTGCAGGTGAGACCTTTAGACTTACACAGTTGAATTTTGCATTAGTTTTCTACCATTCTTTTTATACCTTGGCCATTATGTTTTGTTTCTGTTTTAAAAGTTGGTGTTTAATTTAGCACTGATGACACTGAGAAGAAAGAAGAAAGGCTGTAGAAAATGTGTACCTACTAATCACCAACAATTCTGGATTGCCTTGAAAATCAAATTCATGGCACAGTCCTGCATAAATACAGCAGTCCATAGACCTTATGATCACATTTCTTGTGATTGCTCTGTCCATCCACATGCAGTATTTTACCATATAGCCCACAGTGCTTAATAGTGCTCAGTATACAGAAAGACCTGTGCCTGCTACACTTGATGCAGTACTTTTTGGTATATGGTGGCAGGCAAAGCTTGGGAGGTACCCTGTCAGCTGCTGTGCATTCATGACAGAGAGCAATTCATGAAGGGAATCATTTCACTAGTCCTGCATGTGGAGTAGCACAATGGTGCATATCATTACCATGAAGGATCCACTGCGTGTGTGTGTGTGTGTGTGTGTGTGTGTGTGTGTGTGTGTGTGTGTGTGTGTGTGTGTGTGTGTGTGTGTGTGTGTGTGTGTGTGTGTGTGGATATGTGCATGCCACTTTAGATGCAGAGATACTGTGGTCAGACTGCAGTAAAAGGAAGGTGTCTGCTCAGGTGTGACACTGCAGTGATGGAGCTGGCAAATCGAGAATACAGAGTGTGATCTTATTGTATTTTCCATTCTTTGGGATGTCCTTTTAGTAATGCTGTTGATCTGCCATCTTTTGCAAACCAATATATCACATTTACAGGTTGGTTTGGTTGTTTCTGTGTATTTTTAGTTGAGGCTAGTCCATATTGGTATACTTTTAACTGACAGTTTCTAGAGGAAGCCCGTCCTCCAAAATGTATGGCTTTGTAAGTCACATAAGTTGGAGGCCCTATTCATTTCCATGCCTTGATATGTAGTTTTGAGGGGTGGGAATTCTAACTTGTTCCAGTCCTATACAATGCATACAATGTGTGTGAATACCATTCATTGTCCTTAGGTGCTTAAATTTTATACAGTGGACTTGGGGGCATTCTCATACTCTACCACTAAAGGCAACTGGATAAGCAGAACACACAGTGGATGTTGTGCAATTACAGTGATATAAGGATCTACCATATAGATACCTCTCAACTGTACAGATTTTCACAGAATGTCCAGATTTTTGCCTCATATTTCGGGTCCCTTTTTCATAAAATTGTGGTATTCTGCCAAATTAGTGACAAATCATTAAAGACTTGACAGCCATTTGACTTTCAGACTTCATATACCTCAGAAAATTCATGCCAATGCAAAACCTCTTATTCTGTTAACTTTCTAAGTTTGTAATCACAATATTTAAAAATCATCCCTATTTTTGAGCCTTTGTCCCACTTTCATTCATGACTTTGTCCAGATTTCTTGCACTAAGAAGTTAAGAGGTATGACCATACATAAAAATATACTTGGAAATGTAGTATTTTGAACCAGAATTGTAGTAATTTGGTGCCCTCAGCAGTTACCCAAGCTGGATCAGACTAAAAGTAATAAAAAAAATATCCTTGTGCTTTGTGTGACTATAGCTAACTACTTGCTACAAGTATAACAAACAGCTTGCTACAGTCACTGTTGTACAGTGAACTTCAGCCATAACCATTAATGCGGTATCAGAATGTATTTATCGAGGTTTCAAAAATCAGTGCCGGTACTGCTCTCACAAACAGTCCACACCAGCATATCAACCCCCCTAATAGCCTTCACCCAGGACAGCCACCACTCCCTGTCTCTGTTTCGAACAACATACAAAGATGTATGGTTTTGTGGTACATACCTTGGGGGTTCACATCACTAACACATATTTCTCAATGCAGTAAATCAAGCAAGATCATCAAGTCATAGGATTATTATAAAGAAACAAAACTGGAGAGTTCCATCAAGTTCATACAACAGCCATCTGTTACTCACAAGAGAAACACTGTGTCTTGGAGGGGCTTCTGATCATGTCACTTTTTTACTTTAAAGTGATTGATTGACCTCAGTGACTTGGGCTTCACTTGAAGTGAAGTGATTTTATAAACCATATTCCCAGGTGCACAGATATTTTCCAGCTTTCGTAAAAAAATGTTTTCTAAGATGGGTGAAACTCCAGTCCTGAATAATGCATGGGAAAACAGACAAGGCCCACCCATGATGATGCTGAAAGTAGTGATTACAGTGACTATCAGCCTGTTCATTCTGTGCCCGAGTTGTCCCCTTTATTTCAGCAGGCTTACTAACAAGAACATCAGGGTCTGTATGCCAATATAGGGTACAAGAAACACAAGTACTCTGCATCAAGTATCAGACTGTAAGGTATGTCAGTCCTTATAGTAACTAGGTACTCTAGTCCAGGAAGAGAGGGTATGGTAGTATTGCAGCACAAAACAGTAGCCACAGCTATTGTAAAGCTGCTTAGAATAATGCTGCAGGATTTGCATACCAAGAAGCACATATTGTATTGAGCAATATTTAGTTGTAAATAGTCACATTGAACTTTACATATTACTACTCCTTGTATGTTATCTGAGTATGCTGTATTTTGTATTTCTGTTTGATGCATCTGCATAACTTCTTTTATTTTCTTTGTGTAACTAGGTTATGACTGAAAAGGGACCCATGTGGTCAAATTCACCTATCTGCTTAAAAAACAAATACATAAAAAATAAAAAAATAAAAATGTACCATGTTATAAATGAAGAGATTTTATGCTAATGCTAGAACTATCCAGAGAGGCTTATGCTTGCCCACCATGTCACTGAAGTTCCACAGGATGTAAACCATTTGAGCAATGGCTGCAGTAAACATATATTTATCTAATATGTACATATGGTGTAGGCATGTGTAAAAAGCATCATCCTGTAAATGCCATGTTGTAGCTACTACCTGCATATGGATCTCAGCGCTGGTGAATATCTGTCTGAGCAGGAGATATATGGTAATAACTTAGCATGTGACATGTACTGCGCATTTTCATAATTGCTTGCCACAGACAAGTCAAGTATTGTGAATCCAGACACATTTAATGTCGATTGAACTAGCAATACTGGGAACTATCATTATATACCAGGAGATAACAGTCTTGTATTCTAAGGAATTTAAACTTCCTCCATGTGCTGGCCACAAAATGTCTTCCACCCAGTAACAGTGTGTGTTAACATGCGTCTACTTCATATGACCTAAATTTCATTTGACTGAAATTTATTTGACTGAGACAAAAACACTGAAAGTTCAAAAGACTGAAAACTCATTTGACTGAAACTCATAACACTGACACATTAAAGTAAAAGGTATATGCCCTTTTCCCCACTGTAGTGCGATCCTGGAGTTAGTATATATAGTTGGGGGCGTGGGGGGTGAAGCCCCCCCCCCCACATAGTTTAGGTAAATATTGTTTTTTGCAAAGAGTTATTCACTGCAGTTATAAATATCCATGTGTATGGTTTAAAATGTATAAAGTATGTGTGGGGCTACACCCCCCCACACACCCTCCAGTGTGGGGGACTGTGTTTAATTGCTCATGTGATTCCTTGTAGGTATGGTTACTTGTTGAGAGAAGGAATTTAACTGATTTTGTCAATGTGTTTTTTTGTCTGAAGAAATGCAGGCACTGACCTGCACGAAAGCGCTAACCTTACTTTATTAAACTACAGTATCATTACTTTTGATATTGCTTGGAGTGTACTTTGTCCATTGCTTTTCTTGTTTTTTCCCCACTCACTCTGCCTATTTGGATCTATCAAGATACATTCGAGCACCATGGTTTTGGGTGACTTTAATTACCCATCCATTGACTGTGTAAATTACTGATGCTCAAATTCACTTACCCAAAGGTTCCTTGAATTTGTTAATTCAGTGCCCTGGACCAGCTGGTTGACACCCCTACAAAGGGTGCCATATCCTGGATCTGATGCTTACCAATATGGAGGACCACTGTAGCACCCCCCACTGTGAGGTCTTCCCTGGTGAGATCTGACCACAAATCAGTCTCATTCGAAGCAACTATCACACCTGTCCCCCTCTTCCCCCAGCAACAACTAAACTAAAAAACTTCTCCAAAGCAGATTATAACCTCTTACGAGATGTTATAAATAGGTTCACTGCACCTTCCCCCTCAGATGGAACTGGCAGCTATGCCGAGTTCTGCACCATTGCTTTATACAAACACCTGTATAACTGCATTGACTCAGATGTACCCAACAGGACCAAAACAAGTTCCTCAAGGAAGAGCAAACCTGCCTGGTGGATAACTGCCCTTAACAAGCTTTACACTTTTTAATTTCTCCAAATCTTTTGGGTTTCTAATACCATGATGGGAATGGACCCCATTCCTAAGTCAGAGTACGATTAAAGTTCATGAAATTATTCAGTCTTTGATGTCAACCAAAAGTTCCTTCACAGCTTCCACAATGTGCCCAGTAATGACTCCTGAAATTTGTACGGGGTTGCATGGATAGGTAGCATATCTAAATATGATTGTAGATTCTTTTTTATAAGACCCATTGCCCTTACTACTATTGGAACTGTCTGATCTGGATTTATTTCTTCCACATTGCTCTTGTTTCTGCCTGCAGATCCTGGTATTTTATGACTTTGTGTCTCTGTTTGCAACAGACTGTAGTCACTGGGTGTGGCGATTTCAGTGATCAAAGCTACTTTTGTCTTCTTTTCATGGACCACTATATCTGATTTTCTAGTATCTATCTTTTGCACTGTTGGTAATGGGTGATCTCATTTGATATAAACTTTATCACTTTCTATTATGCTTTGTGGCTCATGTTTCCAGTGTTTTTCAGCCACTTCAATACTATGTTTGCACAATCCCCAGTGCAATAGTCCTGCCACATTATTATGCCTTTCAGTATACAGTCCTTCTGCCATTAGTATAGCACAACCAGCAATGAGTTGTGTGACTGTTTCCAATTCTGTTTTATAAAACCTACATTTGTCTGTTTCTTCCACATGTTCAATGGACTTTACAATAAGAGGAAGAAATTGCTATCTAAGCATAAGAGGGAGTGAGCCCTAAACTGGAAACACTCCCTCCTCGGCTTAAATAGGCAAATAAGACTTCTTGTGAAGTCCTCCAAAGCAAACTATGAATCCATAAGCAAGGTAACAAGGAGGTCCAAGTACACCAGGAGTAAACACCAACAGTCTTCAGCTACAAATGCTTACACCCATCCACTAAGCAAAAAACGATAGAACGACAATCCAAAACTACTTTATTGAAGAACCACAGATGAACTTCATCAGATAACCAACATAAAACATCTCATTCTTTAAATATCATTCACCCTCCCACTAATTACATCAATTAACTAAAATTGCTCAATAAAATAATTATTCCATTTAAACATTTAAAAATGAATAATGTTAATGCAAAATACTAAAAGACTGATCCTATAACTTATACATATAATAAAATGTGATAATATAATATATTATAAACTGTACAGATGAACCAAAAATAATGTAAATCACATTTCATAAAACCCAAAATAAGAATATATATGTATATCTAAAATTATGATAAGGTTACATTATAATAAAATATATTAAAAATATCAGCATGAGCGTAAATTTGGTCTTAAACATACATGTGTATATGTTAATATAAATAAATAGAATTCATATATATATATGTTATTATATATATATATATATATATATATGTGCAAAAATTATATATATATATATACTATGTGTGTAATTGATTGTAAAACAATAATCTAGGACACTAAGACATGAATTGATAAAATTATATATATTTTTATATATTGAGGATATATGTATAAATCTATATATAAATAGATAATGTATGTATAAACAAACATATATATATTAATTGTGTTTTCTCTAAAATAGTACTTCCATGGCTATAAACTGTGTGTGTATTATAAGCTCATTATATTCACACAATTTACCAACCATAATACTTTCAAAAGGGCTTTTATGGTACAACACTTAAGCCTGGGATGTTGCATGCATCTAACACTAACTGCCATTTTTAATTCACATATATCAAATCTAAAAGGAATAACCCTACCTTTGTACATCAAAAATAACATTCTGTATAATGCAGAACTTAAATTTATGTCCGCATTTCCCATTATATGCCTGGCAAGTGCATTGGTTGTTTTAAGATTTCTAATATCAGATAAATGCGTATACCACGTTGGATGTAAATTAATTGCAATAAATGTGTGAACATACATCTCTCAAAACAATGCATCCTTCTTGAAAACAAATTTCAGAATAATGTCTAATCAGAAAACAATCATTGTATACTGATATGTATGCCACTCATTTTATCTTCTTCACAATTAGGATTAGTTATTAATCAAATCCAGACCTGTTGATTATAATATAGCCTGAAAATCCTACTCTTCTCTTGTAAGACACCTCATTTGATATTTTTATTCTGAAACATATTGGACATAAACTTTAGTTCTTCCAAAAAATCATCATCATCATTGTCCATTATGGGCAGCCTGACCATCTGCCCCCTTTAAACAATTTTTTTCTGATGGTCAGGGTGCCAGGTTGATTTCCTATGAATATTAGATGTTACTTTACCACACTTCTTATCATAGGTTAACCTCACATCCAAATATGTTATTTCTTTCTCACTAATTTCATGGGTAAACTTCAGAAACCTCACACGTCAACAAATCCTTTCTCTCATCCCATACAATAAATATGTCGTCAAGGTATCTTGTATATAGTAATATATTCAAGTATATTCAGTTTTAAAGATGTAATTGACTTCCCAGTAACTCATAATCATCTGCTGATAATAGTTGCCCTCATAATGTATATAATTATTCATTAATACTATTTCCATCAGGTTCACCATCATATTTATCTGTTCCTGATCAAATAACTTTGTTTCATATAGTTGCTCCTCCAGCCAAATGAGGCCCGTATCCTGTGGAATTGTAGTAAACAAATTACATACATCAAACTGTGATGAATGAGTCACCCTCATTCATTTAAAATCCCAAGAGTCTTTACTGATGTAAGGAAACTTAGTCAAACATTTCTTGAGGTGGTGATCTAAAAACTGACTAACAAAACACGTCTTATTTCTCTTACCAACATCGATTATAACAGTTATTCCAAGAAGCAAGCCTTTATTTTTTTTAGGTATGCAAATATCCACTGATTACTGGATATTCATTATTCATATATATATACATCTCTTCTTTATCTCTCCTTTTTGAAATCTATCTTATCTTGTATATATTTTATTCATTCTTACTTTACTTCCTCAGTCTCCTCTGCAACATGATGCGATCATAAGAAATATAATCCTGTAATGCTTGACTCATTCCTTATGCTATTAAATATCTCATATTCCTCTTTGGACATATTATAATGCATTAAATTTTTGTAAGTCCTGTAAAATTTCCTCATATCATTCTCGAAAATAGCTATTTGGTCATTCATTGGTGGATTAAATGCACTTTTTGGTGCCCTGTCTTTCTGTCTATAAAGATTTTCATCATCAGGACACATGTTGAACCAAGTTCTTAAAAATTAATTTACGAGTAAACATTTTAACTCCATAATTGATTTAACCAATTCCACAAGGAACAAAATTAAACCCTTTTGAAAATAGGTTCACCTGTTTTCATTCATACTGATCTTTGAATAATTATATAATTTAAAGTCCATAGTACTAGCTGTGTCTGTGATTGTGTTATAATTTAATTTAGATGTATTTTCATCCATATAAGCTTCCTCAACTAAGGACAACCATAAGGCATTCTTTAGTTACATCAGTAACCTAAAAGGAAAGGCCCAGATTTTTGCCGAAGTGGTAGTCAGTGTTCCCACATATATTGAGCCTGTGTACATAGCTAACCTGTTGGCTGACAGGTTCTGTGAAAACTTCACTCCCCTGTCCCCACCACATGTACCCCATGACATCCCTACAACCTGTCCCCTACCTTGTATCTCTAAGAGCAGGTCGTAAATGCCCTCTCTAAGGCCTAATATACAGCATATATGGGACTGCATAACATCCCAGGTTGCATCATACATGGGCTCCAACAAGAATTATTAACACCATTGGGTATCGGCTTTGTCCCAGCTGAATGGAAAATGGCCACCGTTATTCCCTTGCACAAAGGTGGTGCTTCCACTGACCCCGGGAACTATAGACCTATTAGCCTGATTAGCCTTATCTGCAAAGCCATGGAGCTAATCATCATGCACCTTATCAACAAAGATATCGATAATCTCTAAACACTTGACCCTACTCAGTTTGGATTTGTCAAAGTGAGATCATGCCTGTTAAACCTGGTGGACTTCAAGACAGTCACTAAGGCCCTGGGTGAGGGCAAATCTGTGCATACAGCCTTCCTAGACTTAGCTAAAGCATTTGACACTATCCCCCACTTAGGCATCATTGACAAACTCACCCATCTAGGTATCAACCCTTGTATTATTAGATGGATCACTAACTGGCTCACTGATAGAACACATACAGTCAAAGTAGGGGAATCCACCTCCAACAGCAGAACTCTAACCAATGGTGTTCCACAGGGATCAGTCCTGACACCTCTATTGTTTGTAATCTATTTCTCCAAAGTGCAAGCAAAAACTAAAGGTCTGTGGCTGACAAAGTTTGCTGATGACTGCAAACTGGGAGCGGACATAGAATCTCCAAATGATGTCAACATCCTACAAGAGAGTCTTACTCAAACAAATGATTGGTGCCAAAGTCATGGCCTTAAACTCAATGCAAAAAATGTATTATCATCCCTTTCAGTATGAGCGATGTTCCTGCTAACTATCACATCAATAGCAACAGCTTAAGTACGCACTGAGTGGTGAGACACCTGGCCACACAGGTTGACAGCAACCTTACCTTTAACCACTATGTCTCCACTGTGGTA
This sequence comes from Protopterus annectens, assembly GCF_019279795.1. Lineage (NCBI taxonomy): Eukaryota > Metazoa > Chordata > Ceratodontiformes > Protopteridae > Protopterus > Protopterus annectens. The sequence continues at coordinate 1,188,477,420 of NC_056745.1, forward strand.
AATGCTCACCTCCTATTGCTCCTCTCATAAGCCAGCAGAAAGAAAAGAAAAAGCTAAACCTCCCTGTACTCTTCCCTCATCAGGCCAATAATTGAGTACAACATCCCTTTTGGTATGTACCTTTTCAAGCACCTGCAACAATTGGTGAGACCATAAAGGTTCCTCACAAGGAAAATTCAAGGTCTTCAGCATCTGTTCTATGTGGATCACCTAAAATCACTGTCACTTTATTCTGTTTCATACAGACTACTCAGAGGCAATCTCTGCCTTGCATATAAGGCAATCTCTGACCCTGCATTACTGGAAATGCTACATTAACGTAAGTCAAATGGTACACTGGTTACTCACTCTAAAGACCTTAACCTGGTATGTGACATTAATAGAACCTGCAGAATGGACAGATTTGTCTCCCAGAGGTTACCACACCTTTGGAACAGACTCCCACTTCATGTCAAACAAAGCACCTCATTGGCCGTCTTCAAACACAATCTGGACAATTGGATAGGTAACCATAAATTCACCCCTGCATTCCAACTGTGTCCCTCTTGGACAGGGGCAATAGGTGCTGATCATGGAAATAAGGGTAGAACTTGCCTAGGCTTGTAAGGGCCATAGAGCCATTAGCCTGGTAACTTCCTATAACGCTATGATCCTATAAAGATGATGCATGCAAAAGCCAACATCAGGTTATGCGTACTTATGCATAGGCAGGCCACATTATGCATCATACATAGGCAACCCGAGTAGCAGTGTACAAAGTGAAGGGCACAGTTAATAATCATCTGCATAGTTGAAAAAGGGAGCACATGTGTGCATATCTTTCACAGGAAGGTGTGTCAGTGTAAGTGCTGAGGAGTATGAAAATAAAAAGTGCCATTATGTGAAGTGACAGTAACGGTATGGGGGAGGTGTCATTGGAGGTGTGTGATGTGCTGGAGGCTGTAATGGTGTGAGTGTGGGTAAGCAGGGACACAGCCTCAGCAGTTATATCAGCACTATGTCCTGGTCTACAGTAGAGGTCCAGGATATGCATGGCAGAGAGTTGATTATGCCACGCCTACCCCACCCACAACAGCAGTCTGTGCAAGGAGGTGCACTGGATGAACCATGACCCAAGCTAGATGCTGGTGTGCTGCATGATCTGAAGTGATGTCTGCTAGCAGATGTACTAGCATGATGATTGCCACTACCATGAGGAAGTCCATTCCTGGGAGTAGACACGTCTACAGTAGATGTTGCCATGGAAGTGTAAGCACTGCGGGAGCAGTATATCACTTGGCCATGGCCACATTGGCTACCATCTGTGGATGCAGCCAAGGAATGTCTCTGAAGATAGCAGCTCACTCCTGGCAAGTGAGCCAGAAAAGACATTACCTATTGTTGTGTGTGATTCAGTCTGTCCAAGGAATCACACATACAAGATATGCACTCCCATACATCAGCATGCAGACCCTGTGTCACTGTCACTGTCTCCGCTATGGCTGTGATGGCACTAGTCTGTGCCTCCACAATTGCCTTGTACATACTTTGGGTTGCAGCCGCTGACACACCAATCTCAGGGGGAGGATGGTAGCCATGCTTCAGAGAGCACCATTACCAACACCACCCCCCCAGAACCTCTCTGCCCATGACTAGTAGGGGCAGATATGGGGCCAGCACACTTCATTGACTGAGAGTGTCCCTAAGAACCTGCCCTCTCTCTAAAGTCTGGGTAACCCAGGTATCCACAGGCAAAGACTCTGTATCTATGGTCTGTGTCGGTGACACTGTGATCACACTTCCTGTGTCATGCACATACTCTGTATCCCCTGACTGTGCCAGCTCATTCTTGCCATCATTGATGGAGCTGCAGATCCTCCAACATCAGATGGGAGCAGTTACACAGGGCTGCTGTTGGATAAAGAATCACATGTGATACACTAAAACACAAAATATCCAGTGTAAGTATAACCCAGCACCACAACTAGACATGCAACTAATATTTTCACAAATATAAACATGATAAAAATTCATGCCCATTACCACATTTTATGCAGATGTATTTGGCTGTAATCCCTGTATGCCATGCGATGGGCAGATTTAATTATGTTTTATAGTGACTAAGGAGTACAGAAGACCTCTAGATATTAAAACATGGAAATAAGACTATGTACCTGAGGCATCCACGTGGGGCCTGTACATCTGTGCCCTTACATCCAGCACCACACTGTGGAGCTCTATGGAGGTGGTACTCCATTTAAGAAAAGCCATTAATGCTTCTGTTTCTGTGAGAGGAGGTACACTCAACTGCCCCTCACCTGTTGCCCTATGTTTGCATGCCTCTGATTCTGCTCTGTGAGTGGCACCATGGATCATATTGGTGGCCCTGCAACACACTGTTTCATAACCGTAGTCCTGCCCACCAATCGTATTCAGATTGGTAACAGTCTCAGCACAGGCACAGTTGCAGTAGGGCTGGTTGACTGCATGCATGTTAAAGTACTATTTGCCATGAAGACAAAGGACCTGGTGTACCACCTCATTCTCAGCATCATAGAATTTGAGCTTATGGGTGGATGTTGATGTCCTAGCATATGCATTGCTCTTTTTTCTGTGTACCCTGTTATATTCAGTCATTGCTTTGTTGGTATGGAAAACAGTGAAATTAACAGCCTTGTTCTTGATGCTGCTTACAAATCCTAACACGTCTACTGTCCTCCTTGCACATAAAAACATAGGCAAACTAATTACAAAAGCACAGTGTCCCAAGCCTAGAACAAATTTCCCCCAAATATTCAAAATATCAGATACATTAACAGCTTCAAAAAAAGAACAGAAAAACTACCTTGTAAACTCAACCTCCTGTCTATGCCAGGACCCTACCTACCCCCCCAATCAACCTCTCTTTACCCTAAAACTTATATCTCTTAAGTATATATAGTGTATAAATTCTGTTAGGCCAATGAGAAGCTATCAGCTGCTTCATTGTGCATATATTTTATGTAAATAGCAACACTTCTTAGTTATGTAGCCTATTTAGATTGCTTTCTGTACAACAATGTAATGCCAATGTGGATATTATCTTATTTGCACTAGACTTACATAGGTATTTCATCTTCTTTTACTTACTCAAGTCTATCGCTGTTCTTTATAACATGCCATTTTACAGTAAACTCTCAGTTAACCGGCACCCATAGGGATTGGTAGATGCCGCATTAGTGTAGTTTCTGGTTGCTTGAGAGTTACTATTAAAATTAACCTGACAAATACTATACCTTATAATATACCATACCATACCATAAACACAGTATTGATTTGATTTTAATATTGAAATACAGTAATTAAAAGCCTGGCTGGAATAATAATATTTTAAACATATTTCCACTAGAAAGCATGGCACATGGAATGGTTTTCAGAAGCACACGAGTGGATTAGAATTGAATGAACTGAATAGAGGGAGAGCGTGAATCCAGGTATGAATGTAGAAGTGACTGTGTTATAGATCAGAGAGAGAATGTGCAATCTGATGCGAACTGACTGAGTATGGAGCGAGTACTGACATTTTAGTGATTTGACTTGTGTGGTTTGACTTGTTCTCAGGTTGGGGAGAGAGGGAATTTATTTGTATCTTCCTTTTTAAAACTAAAAACTTAAAGGTATGTTTTTGTGGGGGAAAAACAGAAAGTGCAACACATGAAAAACTGAATTGTTCATACTGTACTGTACTTTGACTTTTTTATGGTTGCTTGAGTTCTGGTTAACTGAGAGTTTACTGTATCTTGTATAAACGTTATGTGTAACTGTTCATTTTTAATTTGTACAGTCTTGAATTTATGTCATTTTTTTTTTAATTTGTACAGTCTTGAAATTATGTAATTTTTCTCATATTTTGGAGCTTTTCTTCTCGGGTTTACACTGAAAATGGGCCTTTAGGTTAGTTGAACTACCCAGTTAACAAATGACAAATAAATAAATACATAAATAAATTCCATTTGTGCTTAATAGTTTGGTATCTGTATCCACACTCTCTAAGTAAATGTCAAGTACCTAGGTTTACTGAGCATATATCTGCACAAAACAGTCACAGAATTGCAACTCACCATGGCCACATGATTGTTACACAATCACTGTTAAAAATATTTTGGATTATGACATATATGCAAGATATATAACATTAAAACAGTATTGAGTAATACTCAGAAAACGAGCTCAGAGGCGAGTCTCCTGTCCATCTTAGCAGTCCTGCAGGCTACTAATTGCTCTACCCTTGAAATCTCCCCCATACACTTTGGCCAGCACATTTAAAATTACCAGCAAACTGACATTCCTTATATACAGCAGGTTAAATAGCAATTAAAAGCATCCATAGTACAAATGAATGGATTTTATAAAAAGTAGCGCTTATGTTATACAAGCAGATACTAGAGTGAATAAACTGTTTTCTAAAATCACGCTTGACAGCAATCAGACTTTAGCAGCATTGTTTTCCTCCAAAGCGTGATGGGAATCTGTGCTGCTCATCTTGCTTATATTGCATAGATTCACCAGTCTGGGTGTGATGATTATGCTAATTAAGAGTCAGCTCATTATTTTTTCTGAATCACTCAATTTCCATGACAAGCACACCTGGTAAATATTGTGCAGACGTACTCAATGCTGTGCACATGCCTGGGTCCCTGTGGGCAGCTCTGTTTTCATACAGCCATCCTATGATTTTGGGAATGGGGGCATTGTGAAGTCATATTTAACCATCTGCTCATGGAGTCAGTGTAGAACACATCTTCTCAATAGCATACATAGGGATTGAGAACTGCCATGTTTCAATGTCATTGTAAATCCTAATGACAGAGAATCTATATTTTCTGAGGATGTCTGTCAATGCCCATCATTGCTTGGCAGATGGGACACATGAGGCCTGATTTGGTTGTCAGTACTCTGCAAAATTTCCCTACTATTCCTCAAGGTGAAATACGATGGCTGCAGAAGGAGAGGGTAGTGCTCCTTTTAGAACACAGAGGTGGTATGTGGAGGAGACATACATATTTCTCCATATGCTACATAATGATTGCAAACACAGACTTCTGCAAGAGCAATATGAAGGGCCTCAGTATAAAGCTAAAGCATGGAATAGTTTGAGCCAAGCTTTCAGCCATGCAGCTGACATCCCACACAGAGAGTAACAGAGCCATCACCATTATAGGGACATGAGGCACTGCAGTCCTGACCTCCTATACTGATGGTAGGAGAACGTTAAGCAGTGGGTACCACTTATGTACTGTAAAGCTGTTGTATTAGGTACACCTTTATACTAGCTCCTTTTATGTGTATAGCCCATGAAGATATTGAAAGAAATAGGCATCTACACAGGAGGAGTGCTTCATATTGCCTTGCTTTTAATATTAACAGTCAGATGGATTCATTCAAAAATGTGTAATTATCATACACTAGTGCCACTTCTACCATCACTGCCATTGTTCAAAGCTAGAAGTATGACTGTTCAGTGTTACTAGTGTGCTTATGCACATTTGGGTGGACAACTGGAGTAGGATGTTAAGACTCTGTCCTCAAATTGTGAGGATGCCTGTGAGTTAATTTCCCCTATTCAACAGATTTGTTATCCCAAAAATATTTTAGGTTTATTTCATGTCTTATTAGTATAACTGCAGCATTACATAAGCCAAATGGATTTGTGTCCTTAGATCGCCCTCCTTAATGTCGAGCGCCATAGCACTGATAGTCAGTAGGCCGAACTCAAAATTAAAAAAAATATATATATATTTTTATAGGGGCTGGGGCTTAGCAACAGTTACATTAACATGTTTAGTTAATGTTAAATTTGATGAAATTAAGATTCCCAAGTCTTTGAAATCAACAACTTAATTCAAGGTCTTATTAGCTAATTTAGGTTCCTTCTTACAACATGAGTTGGTGTTGATAATGGGTGACTTGAATGCACATATCGGGACAGACAGAACAGGATATGAGGACTGCCTTGGTCCACATGGGTGGGGCAACAGGAATAAAGAAGGAGAAGCCATTCCAGACTTCTTTCTGGCAAATGGCTGGATAGTAGCCAACACATGGTTCAGAAAGACAGAAAGTTACAAGATCACATACAAGAGTAGCCAACATGCAACTCAGGTAGACTTCCTCCTAGTAAGAAAAAGGCAGTGGGGTAGAATCCATGATTGCAAAATCATCCCTAGTGAAACAGTCGGCCCACAGCATAAACCACTAGTTGCCACAATCAGCTGCAAGCAGTGGTGAGAGAAGGCTCTAAGATCAACAGAGACCGGGCTGAAGACCTGGAAGTTGACTGGAGAGAAAGTACAGCAGTTCGAGGAATTACTCAGGGCTCTAGCTCCCCAAGAAGAGGAGGAAATAGGTGGAGTTGAAGAAAAGTGGCAGCGCCTAAAAGCAGCATGTGTTAGGACTACAGAAATGATATGTGGCTGAGCCTGGTATGGAAATAAGATACATAAGGAAAGTTGGTGGTGGAATGCAGAAGTCCAGGAAGTCATCAAAAGAAAGAAGGAGTGCAGGAAGAAGTGGGAGATAGAAAAGATTGGCCAGGTTAGGAAGGACTATTGGTTGACTAACAAAGAAGCTAAGAAAGAAGTTGCAATAGCAAAGAATAGGGCATCAGAGGCACTCTACCAACTTTTGGAAAGTAACTCAGTAAGGGGCACAAAGAAACTATATCAGGTTGCAAGGCAAAGACAGAAAGATAAAAAAGATAGTCAGACACCCTTCATAAGGGATGCTGGCAACAACCTGCTCACCAGTCTACAGGGCATCAAAGGCCGATGGAAGGAGTATTTCCAGAAGCTTCTGAATGAAGAAAACCCCACAGAAGCTGTACTGCCCCAGAAATAGCCTACGATGAAAGGAGAAGAGGAGCCCACCTTAGAAGAAGTAAGAACAGCACTAAGGAAGATGAAGTCAGGGAAAGTAGCAGGCTCAGATGAGGTCACAGCAGATATGATAAAGATGCTGAGTGAGATAGGGGAGAAATGGCTCCTGAGGGTACTAATAGCAGTGTGAAGAGAAAGGCGTATCCCAGATGACTGGAGAATAAGCATACTCGTGCCAGTGTACAAGAACAAAGGGGACATCCACAACTGTGGGCAGTACAGAGGCATCAAACTCCTACCACACTGCATGAAAGCTCTGGAGAGGGTGATTGATAAATGGATACGCAGAGTAGTAGAATGTAAGATGGGAGATGAGCAGTTCAGATTCAGATCAGGATGCAGCACAATTGATGCGATGTTTGCACTGTGACAGATACTTGAGAAGAAGCTAGAGATGAGGAGAGAGTCCAACTGGGCATTCCCAGACTTGAAGAAAGTATATGACAAGGTCCCAAAAAAGCTGATCTGGGCAGTAATGTGGTGGTTTGAAGTTCCAGAAACATTGGTAGAATTACTGCAGGCTATGTACAAGGACGCAGTGACTTTAGATATGGTGAGAGAGGACATGCAAGCGGTTGGTGTGACAGAGCAAGATGCAGAGGACAGGAAGAAATGGAAACAGTTGATCTGCTGTGGCGACCCCTAACGGGAGCAGCCGAAAAAAGAAGAAGAAGTGTTTGGCCTCACAGAGGGGCTCCCAGTGGGAGTGGGTGTACACCAGGGTTCAGCTCTGAGCCCACTGCTGTTCATACTGGTGAAGGACTACATTAGCAGACAGGTTGGAGGGAACAGCTCAACAAAGCTGCTGTATGCAGACGATGTGGCAGTACAGGCAGACTCTGAGCTAGACCTTCAGCAAAGGATAGGAGAATGGAATGCAAATCTGAAGGCACCTGGGATGAAACTAAGCACAGATAAGACGGTGGTAATGGCAGCAAATTGGGGAAATCAGAAGAAGCTGAGAATAGAGATAGAAGGGAAGATAGTAGAACAGGTAAACAGCTTCAGGTATCTGGGAGGGGTGGTTGAGGAGATGGGTAGTCTGAATGAAGAGGTCAAAGCTAGAATCAGAGGGGCTGCAGCCAACTGGCATAGAGTATCAGGGGTCTATATTATATTAGCGAAAATCCTTTTAAGCGAATGCGAAAACACCGACACGTATTGCGCGAACCACGAATATGCCTAACGTACTAAACCGCGAAATACAAAAAGTCAAATCCCCATAATCGTCCAACTCCACCTCCCACTACATACTGCCTACCCAAACAAAATAAATAAACCACATACAAACACTAACCAAAACCCTACTTCTAACCCTAAAGTAAAGCACCAAAACCCTACTTCTAACCCTACACTAAACCATACATACATTACTGTCTATGCACTTACCTTAACCTGCACCCTAACCCTAAGGTCCGTAACTATGGCACACTTACCCTACAGTGATATACCAAAACAAAACAAATAATCCACACACATACATTTAACAAAACCCTAATTCTAACCCTACACTCAACCTTACATACATTACAATCTACGCACTTACCTTAACCCAAACCCTAACCCTAAGGTCCATAAGTATCGCACACTTACCTTACGGAGCTGTACCGCAGACGGGCCAACCATGACACTTCGACTTTTTGAATTTCACGGTGTAGTACGTTCAGCATAATCGTGGTTCGCGCAATACGTGATGGTGTTTTCGCATTCGTTTAAAAGGATTTTTGTTATTATAATATAGACCCAAGTATCAGGTGCAGTCTATGACAGAAGAATGCCAAAGAAGCTGAAAAGTGAGGTGTACAAGACAGTGGTGCGACCAGTACAGAAACCTGTGCAGTAAAGGCAGAACAGTTGAAGAAGCTAGAGGTGAAGGAAATGAAGTGCCTGAGAAAGGTGGTAGGATGCACACTGTGGGACAGACGAAGAAATGAGGACATAAGAGCAGAAGTCAAAGTAGCTCCAATTGCAGAAAAGATCAAATAGAACAGATTACGGTGGTTTGGGCACATGTGTAGAAAAGCAGAAGACAATCTGGTTAGCATGATTTGGGACAGACAGGAAGAGGGTAAGAGGAAGCGAGGATGTCCAGCAAAGAGGTGGATGGATTGTGTGAAAGAAGATCTGCGACAGTCAGGCATGAGCGTTGAAGAAGGCAGGAGTGTGGCACTGAATCAGGGAGAGTTGGTGACAGCTAACACGATACCCCAACACCATGTAGAAAAAAAATGTGAAAAGGGAGGGAGGCTGATGATGATGATAGTTTCCTTCTTAATATATTTACTAAAATAAATTATTTTGCATTTATCAGTGCTAAAGTTTATACCAATAGTATTGGCCCAAGAAGAAACATCACTAATAGCTGAGTGGACAGGATTAAATGTAAAATAATTGTTTCCTTTGTCTATCACCTGTGAACAGCTTGTTTCCTTTGTATATGTACATTAGTCTCAGGTTATCAGTACTGCATCTGTGACTACAGAGACGTGTTGCTCTGTCTGACTAGCTCATCCCGTTAATCCTCTGTGAGCCTGCCCGTGATGATGGTCATTGTTGTTTCAGATCCAACATGCCATTTATATATGTACTAACAAGCTTATTAAAATCATAACCATTTTTAGGCCAACAACTATATTTTGTTTAACATTATCAGTTTCAATACAGCAAAAACTTCAGATTTTTATTGTATTTGTACCCACCATCTACCCTCACCCCCTTGTCGCTATTCTCTCTCTTAGATACCTTTATTCTTTATTATTTTATCTCCATTTCTTTTGCTGTTATATGCAGCAGAATAATGACCTTCAGCTGTCCCACCAGCAAGATCTGCCTGCACCCAGGTGGCAGCAGCACCACCACCACATGAAGCACCCAGCACATCTGGGTCACAGCCTGCCACAGTTGTCGCTACACGTCCTGCCCTACCTGCTTCACCTGCTTCAGGTAGTCCTGCAGTTGTACCTTCCTTTAACAGTGCAAATGGAGTTGATTCCTTTGTCATCCATCAGGACCTGGCAGAGATTGTGAAGATATCATAAACAGGAGGTTGGGTGCTCCAGTGACTCATTGAGTTGCATCCCTGTCCAGCAGTAGCATCAACATTTCAATCAGGGCCTAGTGGTGACGGTACCCAGGGTGATGAGTAATCTCCCATTGGGTCTCATCTGGTGGAGATTGCAGCTGTGAACACCCAGTCCTGGTGTTCCTCTCTCTTTTGTGTCCATCCCCACCCCTATTAGTCATTCAGTCATGCCCCCACTATTATCTTCCAACTGTTTGTCTCCTACACCATTGTGTTCTTCCTCCCTCAGTGTGTTACCACACACCCTGACAGTCTTGTCTGTTTTCCCCTGTTACCTGAACTAACCTAACCCTCTTACCTTCCTCTTACATCCCTTCCTTCCTTCCTTCCCCAACTCACCCTTTTCTTCATAAATATAAAATGGGTATGGGTGCCAGTACCACAAAAAAGCATTTCCCCTCCGTCCCACTCATTCTGTATTTATTCACCTTCTGTTCTGCCCTCTGCTTACCACTCCTTTTCATTTGTTTCCGATACTCCCATTATCCACCTTTAAATTGGTCAAAAAATAAACACACAGAACACATGCCCATATAAGGGCTTCTGAATCACTTATCTTTTTGTAATAGTAGTGTGCACGAAGAGCACCTTCAATGCCCATGTACAACCAATTTGGAATGTAACTGCTCATTGTATAACAAAAATTAAGTCTAGTCACTGTCATCTACTGTTCCCAGCTCACCCATAACAGTGCAGTTTGGATCTGTGTCTAAGTTTGACAAAAATAGGATACATCAAATAGTCAAGTCTACTGAAAATATCATTAGAGCTAGTTTGCTCTCCTTACAGGACCTGTACTATTCCAGAGTCATGAAGTGGGCAGGGAAAATCATCACTGACCCGTCACATCCAGGGCACCATCTTTTTGAAGTATTATCATCGGCCAGGCATTATAGATTAATATGCACAAAAACAAACAGATATAAGAATTTTTTTTCCCCACAAACCATAATGTTCATAAATGGTTGATTCAGCTTATTAGGTTGGGTATTCTTTTTCCCAAGTCTCTCAGGTTCTGCAATGTTGTTTACTTAATGTTAATATGTGTTTATTTCAGTATTTCTTGCACTGAGCTGCACTTTGCACCTTGCATGTACATGTATATGCATATATACATTTTTTGTCTTGTTTTTAATAGTTCTATGTATGTTGATTATGTAATACGTACTTGGAGAGTCATTGAAACCAGAGTCAAATTCCTTGTATGTGTACATACTTGGCCAATAAATGTGATTCTGATTCTGAACTTACTAAGAATATTGGCCTTGGCTGCCATTGGTCATGCAAATCAGTTGAGTGTTGTTGAATGACAGTTGCAAACACAGAATGTGGTAAAACTCATACTTTCAGTATCTGGAAGCCCAGGAGTGACAGATGCAGGCCATCTCTAGCAAAGCATCGAGATCTGTAAATCATGTCATCCCAGGCAGACAGATACTGAATTCCCTTACAGTGACATCAGAAACTTAGCCAAGTGTTGAAATCAATCATTTTCTGCTTGTACTATGGTATAATTCTGGGTGATGGTAGGATGCTGCTCAGGGCTAGGGTCATACCCACCTGGGCTACATAATCTGAGAACTCCTCCATGTCTGTTTTCATGTAGTCCAGGGAGGTACATCTCAGGTCATTCACACCCACATAAACAATGACAGAGTCATATTTGTACCTGTTGTTGTGGAACCTGAGTGTGCGTTATGTGGCGGATCCTGGCACCTGGTAGGCAACTGTCTGTTACTTTCTCCTTATTCAACCTAGTGAGTGCAGCATCAGTGTGCCTCACTATCGAGTCACCTATGACTAGTGTGTTGTGCATGCTGTTTTGCCTCAGGGGCTTTGGTTGAGTGGCACACTGTTTAGGAGAGTTTTGTGTCTTGTGATTAATGTGCTGTGGTGTTCGAGTGTGTTTCTGCCTTGGAGGTCTCTGCTGTTTGGGTAGATTTTTTTTGAGAGCCTCCAAGAAGGTGGGTATGTGGTTTGTGTTTTTATGCTGGTGTGTGCTCTGGAGGGCTATGTGTTCCATGTGGTGTGGTGCAAGTGTTGACCTTCTCCTCTTGACCAGCTATTCCAGTGTTAGCTGGACAGTGTGTGGCCTCCAATTTGGATATATAAGCACATCTCTCACAAGTTTGAGTGTTAGGAGAAGAGGGTTGTCAGTGGACATGAGGTAGTTGCTACATTGCCTCAGGCTGCCCAGGTTCACCAGGTTAATAGGTGAAAGCACAGGGAACTGATCTTTAGACATGCCTGGAGGGGTGGGTATTATGAATAAGTACTGGAGCTGTTTTCTTGTAGAATGTTTAGTGCTGGTAGCACTTTTGTGTGCTACAATAATTGCTACAAGAAGTCTGGTAAAGTGCTAGACTAATAAGCTTGTAAAAGTGCAGGAGAGGAGAGAACTAGTAGATCTAAGGGAAAATTTGAAGAGCAGACTTTGGCACCGCTCAGAAGCTTACACACAGTCATGGATACAGCAAATCTGTATCTGTACTAGACTAGTTACAGGAAAGGTGGGAAAAGCACAAATGCGGGCTTTTAAACCAGAAAGTTGAAAGAGGTGAAAAGAATGCCCAAACGGCCAATAAACTACAATTTTGGGCCAGAAACCACTCCTCTTCTGGTAGATACGCTACCTAGTGCTTACCACTACAACTGGCAAGCTAGAAGGTTTCCCTCTAACACAGAAAAGCTTAGGGGGGGTTCAGATGCTCACAAACAGTCCTGGATACAGCAAATCTGTATCTGGACAAGACTAGTTACAGGGAAAGTGGGAAACAAGCGCAAACTCAGGCTTTTAAACCAGAAAGTTGAAAGAGATGGAAAAAACTGCCCAAACGGCCAATAAACTACAATTTCTGGGCCAGAAACCACTCCTCTTGTGATAGATAGGCTACCTAGTGCTTACCACTCCCACTGATAAGCTAGAAGGCTTCCATCCAACACAGAAAGGCTTGGGGGGGGCTCAGAAGCTTACAAACAGTCCTGGATACAGCAAATCTGTATCTGGACTAGACTAGTTAAAGGAAAGGTGGGAAACAAGCATAAATGCGGGCTTTTAAACCAACATGACAGCATTGATGTTGGTATGCCAGCTGGCCAAGGAGGTATTTATCATATATGTGGCAGCATATGTTCATGTATGTATTTTGTATAGCGCGTTTACATTTATTTCCATTATTTTTTTTGTGCATTAGACATCCTTAAGAGAACACAGGATCCCTATCACCAGTTGTGGCTGGTGGTTTCAAATCAAAGGGAGGCTGCAGGAGACAGCTGAATGGCCAGGGCCAATGGGAAGGGGTGTGGCCAACTAGAAAGGAGGTGGGGCTATGCTAAAAACTGGGACTTTAAATACTCTGCCCTGGGTGCCAAACCATCATTATGAGAGTCCAGTCAAGGCAAAATGAAGGAAGTGTAGAAGAAAAAAAACATTTCAATCCATCGGTTACATGACAGCTTACTTAACATCTAGATGGAAACAAAAAGGTTGTAAGGCATGAAAAAATAAATTACTTTCTAAATACATTACTGCAATGCCAGTCAAAATCAAGTATAAAAAAACAAGCAGCACTCATCTCAAACCACTTCTTCTTGCACTGCAGTTCTAATTATAATTTATATTCAGCTTTATAAAAGTACCAAGTAACATGCTGAAAGTAGCAATCTCTGTGATACCCCCACTTGTAAAAATGTTTCTTATCCAAAAAAGACATACTGCTTGACAATAACTATCTACTTGTTTCATGTGGAAAACATGATCAAAGTAAAAAATGAACAGCAAACAAGAAACAAGCTCAAGATAAATTGCTTAAAGGATTACTGCACAAGTTATGGACCACACATGATAGACTGGCATTCTGTTTAGTTTACGGGAAAAGCCTGCAAGGATGACTGCAAGTCTCCAACAAATGTAATGAGCTTCTGAAAATATTGTAATCCTGTCCTTTATTACAAATACTGTCATATGCATTTCAATACCCAAGGCTTTTACCGCTATCTAGTTATGTAAATGTTCTCTGCATGGCAACAACAAAAAGGCTTTCAGTGTTGGTAATTCTTTAACAGTATGCTTATTAAAGCTTACTTGTATCTTACAATCTCAGACAAGCTTACCTGATGGTCATTAAAGCATTGCTACTTAAACAAAGAGCAACAGGCACTGTAAAAACATGCATTTTCTGAATAATAATAAGAAGCATAAATCATTAGTATAAAAATATGACAGAAAACTAGAACATTCTGCAAAATCAAGGACAGATGAAAAGCAACTGTAGTACTTATGTCTACCTTGGATGGGGGGATACTCTGCACACTTAACACTGCATAACCGCTCCTTGCCTTGCTTGGAGACATCCAGAGTCACTACGTGGGGGAGTGGGGTGCAACAAGTATATCACAATTTGAAATATCTCTGGTAGACAGTGATGGTCCTGACACATTTGTCATACCTCTCAACCTCAGAGCAAGAAATCTAAACAAAGCCATGAATAGAAGTGGGACAAAGGCCCAAAAATTAGGACACTTTTAAAATATTGCTGTAATAAACTTAGAAAGATAATTAGGTCTTGCATTAGTATGAATTTTCTGAAGGGTATGAAATCTGAAACTCAAATGTCTGTCATTATTTTCTAACTTCAATCTTTAATGATTTGCCACTAATTTGCCAGAAAAACACAATTTTATGAAAAACAGACCAAAAATGTGATGCAAAAATATAAAATAGCCACACAATAATTCAGCTGGGAACCTGTCAAAGAAGGGACACGTTTTTAATATTACTACTGTTAACTTGAGCAGCTGACAAAATAAGAGAATCTACATGCATTTCTGAAATTAAAAGTAATCTATAACTCTGATCATTGCAGTTATGTATTAATTGTAAACTCTCCATGTTTTCTTCCAAATTTCATTTTGCAGAGGAATTATTAGGGGGTGAGGAACATTTTGAGACAAAATCGGGGACAGTTGAGAGGTTTGGATATACCTAATTCTATAAAGCAATTTATTTGCGCATACCTCTTAACACAGAAAATTTGGACAAGGCCAAATATATTGGGGGAACATACAAACAGTACTAAAAATTACTCCTGTATAAACTTAGACATTTGACAGAATAACATGCATTTTTCTGAAGGGTATGAAGTCTGAAGCTCAATGTCTGTCATTATTAAGTGACTTCATTCCTAAATGATTTGTCAGAAAACCACAAATGTTATGAGGAAAAAAAACAAAAATAAGAAGCAAAAATCTATTCATTCTGCAGAAATCTGGACAGTTGAGCGGTATAGTTCAGGCAGGGCAGTCTGAGTTTGCCACCCTTCCCCCCTCACAAAAACATGGTCAAATGGGGCCTTCCCCCTGCAACTATTTCAGTGTCCCATTACTTGGCTATTTCACCCCATTTACCATAAACACTGTAATTTGCATGCTGCTTTACTTCTACGATGATCTGGATTTCATTTAAAAGTTTTATTTTACATTTTACAGCATAAACACTAATAGATATCTGCTATACAAAGCAATGCAGTCTCACAATGAAAATAAACTTAGGATTAAAACTTCTCTGCCCTTGAAAGTCACATTCATTGAAACAGCATTGAAACCCACATTCAAAGGAAATACACCTGGCCAGTGTAAGATAAAGATTAACTTTGGGCTGTTTTCAAATCATAGGCCCCTTGCACAGGAAACATACATTTGTTCTTTGATACTCCTTCCTGGTTGTATTAAATTATATTCCTTGTATAATACAGTACAGTTGTTAGAAGGCGTTTTAAATTTATTGTTTTGAACATTCTTCTAGTAAACAATGAAACAAAATGCATGCACCAATAATGACACAACTGCCCATTTCAGAACATTTCCATCATAAAAGTCTACTCAAACTTCTACAGTTCACCAGTATCAGTAAATATGCACAATCTCTGCAGAAGTAAAAGTTATCTAAATAATTCCACATTAAAGAAATGTGCTCTATTGAATTGGTCATGTGCTCTATTGAATTGGTTATTTAAACTGTGTTTAATATGGTATAAGCATAATGATGAAGGGTGTTACCCGAAAGCTTTATCTAGTATTCTGTGAATAAATTAGGTATTTGAGTGTATCTTTACTGTTTTGCTTTATTTGAGTGAATAGTTCTATACTTCAACAGTGAAACTTTTCTGCAGTTGGTGTGTATCGAGTAATTCTATTATTTCTGAACCTGCTGTGAGCACTCTTTTAAAAAGAAGATGACACAACCTATACAAACTGGGAAAGGAGATGGTCAATTCAATTGTCAGCTGTGTCAGTTGGGGATATATACTTACAAGAGGGATAGTTTGAGTAGATAATTAGAATGAGCTTATATATCGAAATGCATTGGTGTTCTGGTTATGTGTTGCATGTGCTAATGTCACACTTGGTGACATGGATGCAAGGTCATCTTCTGTATTAAATATTGGCTCCCTACATAGAACTTCAGGGCATATGGTGATAGGACACTGCTACATATGAATGCACCATTCACATGTTGGATTATAAATTAAATGTGCAAGACCTACCCCTGACAGCAGTATATGGTGGTGAGCCATGTACTGGTGGATCCAGTTCTACTTACTCATACCTGTGTAGGGAGAAACAGCATGTTTGCAGAGGTTGACGATCCACAAATAGTCTTCATGTCAGGCCTCTTTGGTGTTGACAGCAATGTTAAAAGAAATGTTCCCATTTCACCTCTGCAGAAATGGACAGACCCCTGTGCCACAGGATATAAAAAAAACTGACAATTATGGGTGAATCTGCTTCTGAGATTCTTCTGCTTACTTAACAAGATATGTACCATTTGGTTCCTGTGCCTTTAAAAGAGATGTTTGTTTTCTATTTACTTAATCTCCCTGTCAGGTCATTAGGTGAAGAGTTGCTTGTTGTTCCTAGTCACAGCCTTGAAATATCAGACAATGTTCTTTTACCCATTTGGCACAAATTTTGTGTAGTTCTTTACTTTCTCTGAGTAGGGCATGTGAGACTGAGGCCTCATTTAAAAGGGTCTGTTGAACCTCATGATAAACCATCTTTAGTTTTCTCAAGGACATACAAACCTTTGTGTGGAACAAGATAAGATTTCCCCATTGGCTGGGTGCAATCATATGTAGAGCACACACAGCTCGCCAGCCTGCTTATAACAGTCTACTGTTTCTTGATCAGACAGATGCTAAAAGAGTTATGAGCTGACTTTGACTGTGTCATTAGCAACTTACACAGGTTCTACCTGCTGCTCTCTTATGTATGCATCTGCAGTCATATTTTCTAGAATGAATTTTGTCCCTTCATGAAGCATATTGCCTTCAATATGAGGATACTTTGGAAATGCTCTAGCAGTTGTTTCTTCTGCATTTAGCAGCCTTGTATCTTGCATTCAAATGTCTGATTAAACAAACAATAGCCACACAGTCTTGCTTGATCTGCATGTCTGCAATGCACACTTTGTTTTACTGGCTTACAGTCACTGACCTGTATTTGTAAACATGACATAGTACGGTATGTGTTGTACATGTTATTTCTTAAACTGTCTCAGAATGACTTAGCCAGTGTGGCTACTCTACCAAGTTCGAGATCCAGATGAAAGTGTATTCCTATATCTTCTTGACAAGATGCTTTGTAATAGCTTAGCTGTACAAAGTTGCATGATAGGAAAACAAATTTGGAGTGACTCAACTTTGTGTCAGTTAAGTTGTTTTCACAGCTGTCTAGGCAGCATTAAATACCCTTTCAGTTCTGGTTAAGAATGTAATCTAAGCAATATATAAAGCATAATATGCTAAAATTCAGATTTTTCATGGCAATGTGAATTTTGGGATATCAATAATTCCTGCACATAACCCAACAGTGGTGTACTTTTTGTTGTTGTTTTGTTTTATTTATTTTACTTTATTTTGCAAGGGGGAGTTATACTAAATTTGTTTTTAAATGTTTCCAAATGAATCTGTTTAATCATCAGATTTATTGTGATGTTTATTTTCTGTCAATAAGAATATTAGCCTAAAAGAAGTCTTTAAGTAATTTAGATTACAAAAAAAAAAAAAAAAACAGTTATCAAACAACTGGTAGTCATGGTTTAAATCATTGCTTCTGATTCTATTTTTTTCTTCTGATTTGACCTTTATTTTACAGGGAGACAAAGCAGATTGTTTTTATATAGTAGAATCTGGGGAAGTGAGAATAACCATAAAGACTAAGGTAGGTCATCTTCTACATGTAATTTACCATCTACATTGTTTTTCTCTCCATAATTTCATGTAGCAGTCATAGTCATCAGGACAAGAAGACAACTTCAGAAAGACTTAAAGAGATTTTACATTTTTAGTTGTTTAAAATGTATTTTATTTGTGTTGTATAGTATTTATAAAACTTACATCTCTCAAGTTATCCTTTAATGAGTGTAAAGAGGAAAAGCATGTTGCTTGTTTCCTAAATAACCGAGCAGTAACATGTTGCTCTTTGTTATCAGGTCAAGTTATTTCCCCTTTGCAATGAAATTAGCTGTGTTGGACACAAAGGCTGCAGTTCCCTCTTTGGAGTCCTGCCCTCTCTATAATGCCCTGTCTTCAAGTGAGGAGCCATAAAGTTTCTGAAAAAAATGAAACTTTATTCTGTTCTTCTTTTCTTTACAGTTTCCTCATGTGTTCACTGATCCCGTAGTTAAACATTGGTGCATGTTGCTTGGAAATGTTACCTTTTACCACATGCAAACACTTAAGGACAACATGTTTACAGATGCATTGTCAAGTCTGCTGATGTAAGTATAACATATCAGTCCATATATTTCTAGTTAATCACTGTATATTAATCAGATCAGACAATAGTAGTAGAAGTAGTGAATGCAAACTCATCTTAAGTCAAAACAAAACAAAAAGTAATAATAGAAAATATATAATTGTACAGCATTACTAAGTATTCAAAAGTAATCCAAGCAAGGCAGGCAGTCTGTTTCCAGTCGAAAATCCTTTATTAAGTGCACAGACAAGCAATCCAAGTAAAACAAAAATAGAGTAATAATTTCCTCACAAGCTTTCTAAATATATATATACTTTTTATCAGGCATGGGAGTGGTTTATTGTGCTGTAAAACAAAGTGTTATTGGTACATATGTTAAATTCACATCCTTTCCCCCATCAGTGTGACATTCGAGCTGGTCCTGCCCTACTTAGTAGCTGTCATAATAATATATAACCCTTATGTACTTTAAATAAAATTTATAATGATGTGGTACCTCTTATTTAACCAAATTATTAAGTAGATTATTAAGTCTGTGATTTTATCCAAGACAATATACTACATGGCTGGAAATATATCAACCTTAGTTCATTTGGCAATCAAAAAATATATGTAAATATATACATATGCATTTTGCATGTAAAAATCAATTTCTGTTTTAATAACCTATTATTAACAAAGATCGCTTTCGTCCTTCTAGACTTCTTCAGGTCTGTGTACAAGAACCCTAAAAACCTATATAATTGTATAATTAGTATTGTTATTACACATCATTTTGAAAAAGAACCAGAAAAAAAAAATAAAAATAAGAAAAAATGTATGTATGATGATGGAAACAAAATATACACTTACATTTCAACAGATTTAAAAATGGTATTTAAAACCAATTTGTAGAATAAAATAAAATTCAATTAGTCATGTAAACAATGTGGCAATTTTCTAAGTTCCAGTGCACTTTTAATTGAACAGTAGTAGTTTAGTCCAGGCTTCCTAAAAGAGTTCAGCTTTAATTGCCACATGATTTCATGTTTCTCCAGAATATTCGGGATGTCTCCTTCAAGATCACCCATGTCTGTGCGATCCAGGATCTGGAACTTAAAACCTGTGTGTCTTTTATGAAGAGAATGGTGTTTGGCTAGTGCATTATTTTTACATCTAGAGCGGATTTCTGACAGATAACATGAAATCCTACGCTTGAGTTTATTTACAGTCTTGCCCACATAGAATGCATCACATTCATTGCACTGTGCCCTGTAAATTACGTTTTTAGTGTTACAGTCACCCCCTGCACTGGTTTTAATGATCTTCTTTAAATAAGGGCAGTAAAAACTATCACCTTGCTATATAAATATACAAAATGTACAATTAGTTTCACATCTTTTAGTGCTTTTCTCACATGGTCTAGGTTTAAATTCAACAAAACTTCTAATGTTCCTGGCCTTCCTATAAACAAATGATGGGGCTTCACCTAAGACGTTAATCAGAAAAGGGTTTCCTGTGACAATGTCCCAGTTTTCTTCAATAATATTTTGGATACTGTGATAATCCAAAGTGTATGTCAGGATGCAGCTATTTTTGCATTTGATATTCTCTATGGAATTACTTAACATTTTTCTACTGGGGAGGTTGAGTGAAGGTGCTTCAGTCCTTTTCAGTTCTATAATGGGTTCCAGGATGTTTTTTAACATCTGACTTTCATAGCCTCTCACTAGAAAATCATTCTCTAAGTTGTTCAGGTTTCTCAAAAATGGTTCCATCTCTGTGGTAATTCGAGCTAATCTATAGCCTTGGGACTTCACTACATTATACTTGGTTTTTGCAGGATGTAGACTTTTACTGTGGAGTAATAAGTTAACCCTTGTTGGTTTTCTGAATAGATCAGTGGTGATTCTGTTATTGTTGGTGTCCTTGGAAATCTGCATATCTAAGAAAGTGGTTGAAGTACAGCTATGGGAAGAGGTAAACTTCAGGAAGGGAGTTGTTTGATTGAGGTAAGTGATAAAATCTCCAAGCTGCAAGGTGTCAGAGACGTTTTCTAAACTAGAAAAGCAACTGAAACGTATGCAGGGTCTCTACTGGGAACACATTTATTTACAACAAAGCATAGATAAGAAGAGACTACCCGGGGACTTAGACTGAACAAAAGACCAATGTGGAAGAGTATGGATGATTCACTTTCTAAGGAATGGGAAGATATTTTAGAGGATGCCAGCTACAAACTTATTCATCTGCTACTAAGGAACAACCTTAGTGTGCAGGAAGCTACAAAGGCTGACATCACATCTTTAAAAACAACATTGGAAAATGAGAACCACAATAACCTAGATGCTAAATTTGAGCTGCTTAAAGAAAGAGTGAAAGGATATGAGCAGTCCATTAAAGAAAGAAAGATAAATAAAATGAAACGAGATCAACTGGACAAAGATGATCCTGGGAGACTTACTAGGAGGTACAATAATAATAACAACAACAGGAGAACCAACAACAGACAAGGTTTTATTTATTACAGGGGATATAAAGGAAAGTATAACCGTGCCAGCAGACCTCAACGGGATTTTCCCAGGGGAGATCCTTGCACAAATCCAGACAGGGGCACAATACAGGACCACTAGGAGACTGCCCCTCCAACATCTCATTCCCCACAATCCCAGTCCCCTCTGGCTATCAACACTCTGCAGAAGCCTTTGACATCACAGAAGGATCAGGACAGGAACATAAGCTTTAGCGGCAACCAGAACTGACAGAGAGTTCTACAGGACGAATTGCAGGACTACCAGGACAACCGGGACCACAGACAATCCAGCTACCAGGAGCAGCAGCACCTTCACAGAGACCAGTTTCTTCAGGAAGACCAATATCGACAGCACAGACATCAACCACCACACCAATACCAAAACCAGCACCGGTACCAGAACAAGAATGACGACCACCACCAGAGCCCCAGAGCTTGTCCCTCTTACCAGGTCCCCCCATACCACAGCCACAGTGGGGAATACTACTACAACCCACCGAGATTCCAGAAAGCAGAGTAGGAATCTCTATCCACGAACTCCCAGGGAGCCAGGAGAACCAAACAGTGGACAGGGGTGAGGGAAATACATTACCTGGGCAATCCCGAATGGAACCCCGACTACAACCCAGGTCCCAGGCTCAGACTGAGAAACCAGCCACAATAACAGGTACAATAACAACAACAACAGGTACCACAATAACAGGTGCTCCACTTATCTGGAACCACTCTGTTAAAGCACTGACTGAAGAGAAAAAAAATGTGTTGTCCAAAGGACTTACTTTTGTACCAAACTGTAGGAGTGAGGTTGCTCAAGTACTGATAGACCTTAAAATGTTTGTGAGGAAGCTCAACTTAAGGGTACAGTTTCATGGCAAAAGTAATGACACCGAAAATAAGCCTATTGATGAAACTATAAAAAGGCCTAGCAGCTATTGTCCACCACTACATCAAACACTAGCTGCTTTCGAAGTGAAATGTGAGATGGATATCAGGAAACTGCTTAAAAAACCTCCAAAGAAAAAAACTTTATAACTTAACAAAGGGAGAAAGAAAAGCATTGCTTGAGCTAGGCAATGATAAATCCAGGCGTGTAATGAAGGCAGACAAGGGAGGAGGTATACTTGTGACTGATACCACTAGCTACGACCAAAAGATATTTTTTTGATTGCCAAATGAACTAAGGTTGATATATTTCCAGCCATGTAGTATATTGCCTTGGATAAAATCACAGACTTAATAATCTACTTAATAATTTGGTTAAATAAGAGGTACCACATCATTATAAATTTTATTTAAAGTACATAAGGGTTATATATTGTTATGACAGCCACTAAGTAGGGCAGGACCAGCTCGAATGTTACACTGATGGGGGAAGGGATGTGAATTTAACATATGTACCAACAACACTTTGTTTTACAGCACAATAAACCACTCCCATACCTGCTAAAAAGTATATATATATATATATATATATATATATATATATATATATATATTTAGAAAGCCTGTGAGGAAATTATTACTCTATTTTTGTTTTACTTGGATCGCTTGTCTGTGTACTTAATAAAGGATTTTCGTCTGGAAACAGACTCCCTGCCTTGCTTGGATTACTTTTGAATACTTAGTAATGCTGTGCAATCATATATTTTCTATTATTACTTTTTGTTTTGTTTTGACTTAAGATGAGTTTACATTCACTACTTCTACTACTGTTGTCTGATCTGATTAATATACAGTGATTAACTAGAAATATATGGACTGAAAACCTTCCACACAGAGAAGTTTCTTACACTGTTTTGTTTTTGGACCCACTACACTTTAGTGGGTTGTTTTGAGACTTCGGGGATACCACAGAGATTTCTTGTTTTTTATAACATATCAGTACTAACTATTTAGAATGGTGTTTGCTACATTACAGGAACTACCAACTGGTATTCTTTGCTACCAAGGCTTGCTTTCCATTTACACCTCCAGTAGAGCTCATGCCAGAAACACTGTTTGTGGCTCCATCTCAGTTACCAGTATTCTAGCTCAGTGAGGTCATAATATTTTGGTAGCACTTAAAAGGATTCCTACCCATTTGCTGTTAGTCTACTGGAAGACAGTGGACCCCCTCAATACCTGTAGGTCCCCTTTTCGTCATTATTGCTAGTTCTAGATGCTTTCAGTAACAGATGCCAGTTATGTTTCAGAGTTGCCAGATGCACATCCCCTGCCTGGCAAAAGAATACCCACCATGTCTGTGTCAGGCTTTCAGCTATTGCATTCTAGTTCCACAGATGCCATGCTGTCCTGCAGTGGTTCCTCAGCTGTTTTCTTGCTGTCTTTGAATCTGGAGATTGAGGTCTCAGGTAAGATTGGTATTGGCTAGCATAACAAAACCCATTGCATGTCAACCCCTTGGACATCAGTGCATATGTGCGCAGGTGTTAAGTTAGAAATAGAATACAGGAAACACGCTTAATGACTGCCTCAGTAATGACAGCTATCAGATAGCTGTCATCTTAGTGATTGGGAACAAATGGGCCACTTAACAGAGGGATGGCCAAATGGACAACAAGCAGTGAAGGGGAAAAAAAACTGCAAAAAAAAAACACTTTAAGGAAACGTGCAAAATGCAGGGTGAAACACAATGGGATTTAGTGAATGCTGATTTAATGAACTTGAATATGGATGCTCTGATGCTTAAAAAAGCAGACTGCATATTCACACAGCCAGGGAAATTCTTGCTAATGGAGAATCCAGCATCTGAGAACCAACATCACAGAGACAGCTGTTTCTTTTTTAAAACAAGAAACACCTTTATTAAATTATCAATTATGATGTAAGCAATCATACATTTATATAAATGAAAAAAAAACATATTGACATATTTTTAGTTGCAAACGTTATACGTCAGTTATAACCTATACAGTCACTGACAAACATTACAAAGCTCATTAAATTCCTGCTTTCCCTTAAAACTCATTCCTCCACCAAAACATTCTGCATGTATTATTCCCCCACTCCCCATTTTTTCTGTGTAATTTGCTCCTACCCTTTTCTAAAGATCCCTCTTCCAGTTGTTTTATCACTGTTACTATATTTGCTACTTCTAGTACAGTTGGTTTGGACATTGATTCCCATTTTCTTGTAACTGCTTTATTGGCAGCCACCAGAATTAAACTCAGCAAGGCCTTACTGTATCTAAGAAATTCCAGTTCTCTATCACAGCTCAAAAAATAATTTCCTTAGTTACACCAATTTACTCACCCAGTATTTCTGATAGAGTAGTCTGCAGGGAATTTTTTAAATCTATCAACTAATTTAATTCCCAGAAAATATGTTCCCAATTACCCCTTTTTTCCCCATCACACCTCCAACATATCAATCTACCAAAGGAAAAAAATTCTTTGGAGTCTGCTTGGAGTATACAAATACTTATGCAAATAATTCCAAGCAAAGATCCTAAATCTTCTAGACTTTGTTGCATATTTGGGAGCCATACATGTATCCCCCATTGTTTCTTTGTGAATTGCTTATTATCTAATCTCTCTTCCCAATCCTTTCTAACCTCCTCTAATTGATTCCTATAGTTATCATGCAATATTTTATATGCCGTACTAATTATCCCTTTTTAACATCAGTTTCGTTTCTAGATTCTACTAAAATCTATACCTGTGCTGATCTTTCACTTAAGACCCCCAATTTCTTTCTGTCTGCTTCTACTCTCATATCAATCCTTGATAGGGAAGGCAATCTCTAGCCTGCATTCCAAATTAATTTTTGGCCTCTTCCCATTTTCTTACCTTTCTCTCTCTAATTATTTTCTCCCAATACCTTGGTTCCTTTACCAGTTTTCTCTAGTAAATTCCAAACCTCCCTTGCCTATTCTTTGGATCCAGAATTGCAGTCATCCCTATCGGCAGAATCTCCTTTCTCCATCCCCGTTTTGGCTTAATTCTTAGAATACTTTCTGCTACTTTATGAACGTAATATTCTGTATGGTTATTGTTATTCTCCTTAAGGATCCACATCCAAAATTCCAGTCTGTCCTTGTTTTTTGAGCTTCCTCCCTCTTTCATCATCATCCCCTTCCACTTTGAATTATAACCTTCTGCTTGTGCTGTATATAGTAACCTTAACTTTGTAGCTCTGAAATATCCCTTCAAATCAGGTAATCCCAAACCAACTTGTTCGTTTGGAATGATCAACTTATCACACTTGACTGTTGCCCTCTTCCCATCCCAAAGAAAATCATTCAACTCTTCATTAATTACTGTCCACAACTTTTCCTGTGGTTGATATAAATATGCCTTGCCTATGTATAAAATTAAAGGGACTGAAAAAATATTTTGTACTGCTTGCATCTTGCTATCCATACCCATAGGCAAGAGCTTCCAGTTTCTCAATTTTTGTATTATATTTTTAGTGTCTTTTCACATATCCTTTACTTGCCATAACATCATCCCTTTTAACCAATACTCCTGAATACTTATTTTGTCATGTCCTTATAAATATGGGTACTGCAGAACCAATTTGTGTGTGAGTGCATATTTTACAGCTATTGCCTTTGTTTTATCGTAATTAACTTTATATCCCAAAAAAACCTGGAACTGTCTCAGAATGCAGCACAGCACTGAGATGTCCCTATCTGGTTTTATCAGGTACAAAATAATATCATCTGAAAATAAAGTCAGTTCGAATTTCTGAGTCCCTTATTTTCTTTGCCAATGGTTCTAAATAAAATACAAACATCAAAGGGGAAGGAAAATACTGTTGCCTGATTCTGCTGTTTAGACACAACTTATCAAAGAGGAACCCTCCCACTTTGATTTTTGCCTCCAATCCCTCATGTATCCTCCTCATTAACCTTGTTATTGTGTCAGGAAATGCAACTGCTTCCATTACCCTAATAATAAAATCCTAGCTTGCTCTGTCGAATGCTTTTTCTGCAAGACCCACCAACAACCGCAGTATTTTTGTACCTTTTGCTTCCCTGTAGATCATCTTTGCTCTATTAACATTGTGAAACATTTGCCTCTCCTCCACAAAACCACACTGATCTATATCTATCAATTTTGACAACACCTTTGCCATTCTTTTAGCCATTATAGATATAAAAGCTTTATAATCATGGATCTGATGTTGTCAATTTTCATTCTTTCCTCAACTGTTGGGTTCGGATCTGATCCAACTCAGCCGTTACTAAAGCTCATGGTAACCAAAAAAGTTATTGAGCTTCTTCCTTACCCGTGATACACCAACCACTAACATACCCTAGATCTGGCTTGCTGCTTTTCCTGTAAAGACGTGGTCAGCCATAGCTCTCAAGTTTCAATTGTATTTTAAGCATATAAGTGAATTATTTCTAAAAAAAAAACTTTATATTTCTAGTGTATTTCTGTTTTAATTGTTATCCTTTTCTCTCGTACATTAGTGTATTGCTTTATTACCATTGTTCATAGTTTGTTTTACTTCTGCTGTTTTTACATGCTTGTGTATCCTTAATTACTATTGTTGGCAATATTTTTTTGATTTCCTCTTTCCAGAAAAAAAAAAATATTTTGTTCTTATATTGTACTTTGTTGTTTACTCTAGTATGGCTCAGAAGGGTCCTTCTATCTTTAAAAAAATATATATTTAAAGTCTGGGCACAAGTTGCCCATCGCAGATGCACATACACTCTGTTTTTATTGTCTAGGTCCACAGAACCTGCAGGAGGATAGTTTTATTTATCATAATTTTAACCCCAGAGCACGTGTAGACAGGAAGAATAAGTTGATTCTGAAAGGCTTGCTGCCATCATCTTTCTGTGAAGCTATCAGTGGGGCTCAATCCCCCAAATTAAAGTTTTAGGAGTCGAAGTCTCCGATTCCATCCACTTCCTCGACTTCATCTTCAGTGCCTTCCAGGTGGAGGTCTAAATCAGATTCTAGGAGGTCTCAAACCTCTTCCCCCTCAGATCCGAAGAAAAAGAGGTTAATGGATCCTAGATCATCAGATGTGACCAAGAAACTTTCAGATCCGAATGTTCTGTGTCCTATTATTTTGCCAAGGACCCAATATTCTCCATCTGTTGATCCAGTGCCTTCCAGGGGCCCTTCCTTTTTTATGGAAAGGCATCATTCAAAGTCTCCTTCCCTGGCCTCATCTAATTTATTCAAGAGTTTGACTGAGGAAGATGTGGATAGGATGATTTAGATTTTATTTATTTTACATTTGTTTACCAGGAAAGTCCAACTGGGCAGAGCCAATTTTCAGTGGAGGACCAAGAAACATGATGAAAAAGTTTCTCTTGTTACAGATCCAGAAAGGTATGTTACCAGCTCCTGCTACTTTGGGTCTAGAGGCCCCATCCTTCAACCACATCACCACCTCAGACTCCTTCTCTGATTCCTTTGGTTGATTCACAGACCTTGGATCTGAGTCTTCCGGGTCCATCTACCCTATTTTCAGATCCAAAGCTAACTCTGATTGCCCCAGCTCTGACATCTTCAGATCTGAAGGACTCTCAGAGCCAAAGCTTCCTTGTCTGATCCAAGGTGCTAGGATCAACTGCGAAGGTCTTGGAGCCATCTCTGCACCTTGATACTTCAGCATTGGACAGCTCAGCTCTGACTTCCTCCTGGGAGAGATTGTTTTCCCAGCAGGAGGAGACAAGCTTCCTTGTCTGATCCAAGGTGCTGGGATCAACTGCGAAGGTCTTGGAGCCATCTCTGCACCTTGATACTTCAGCATTGGACAGCTCAGCTCCGACTTCCTCCTGGGAGAGATTGTTTTCCCAGCAGGAGGGGACAACAGCCCAGAAACCTGCCTTCTCGGTGCCAAAGTCTTCTCCTTCTCCAGGGCGGTCTGCCTTCGAGGATGTGAAGACGGTGTTTTCTTCTCCGATAGGATTGATGGACCCAATCCCATCAGATCTTCAATCTAGCTCCCAGATGTCTCTGTGCTTGGAGCCTTATCATTCAATGCCACAGGGAACAGCCAGCTCGAGACCTCCAGACTACCCAGCAGGGTTTCATAGTCACTTCTGACACCTCCACAAAGCACCCCACCAAAGAAGTCCCTAGGAAGAGCCAGTGTAAAAGGAGGCACACAAGAGTCAGTCACTGAGGATACTGATTTTGAGGAGGGTGAAGCGTCCCCACGATCACCTCAAAATGTCATTTCAGATACTTAAACAGAGAGGTGGTTGGGCCCCCAGCAACCTTTCACTGGAGAAGTCAGTATTTCTGGGCGCCTTTGCAGCTGGCCCAACTACCTCATGGGTTATTCCACCCTCCAACAAGCTCATTGATTTGGTCTCTCGGTGGGTGTGGAAGGAGCCTAACTCAGTTAAGCCAATACTAAGAGGTCAGACAGGATTCTGGCTCCACCTGTGGGAAAGGAATTTTGAGGTAAGGGAGTGCCCATGGATGCCATGGTCATGACGACAGCCACAAAGAAGGAACTTGCTGAACAAAGTTCCTGTGTTCATTCCCCTAACAGGAAGTCTAGGGCAATGGACAGGTTTGGGAAGTGGGTCTATGCTTCACTGACTTTTGCTCTTAGATCGCTGCACTATTTGGCACATTTTACTAGATTGTAAAGGGACTTGATCAAAAAACTTTCAGAATCCATTACAGGGACCATTTCTGTTGAGGTGCAATTGTCTGTGGCCTCTCAGTTGACTACCCTCCAATCCATCTTGAATTCATCCGTGAGGCTTATTTCACATGCAACCGAAGGCACCTCAAGGTTAGCGGGTTAAGGCATATCCATTAGGAAGCATGCCTGGATGCGTTTATGTGATTTTGCAGAACCCTTAAAGTCCTTGTTTGTCAGTGCTCCCTTTTACAGCAGTTCTTTGTTTGGCCCCAAAGTGAAGGACACATTATCCAGGTGTGTGAAAGATGGAAAGACACTCTCTGCAGGGTGTGTACGTTTTTCGACCCTGCGAAGATCCTTTTCTAGGAATCAACAAGGTGGTCAGAAGGTGTGGTTCAAGAAGTCCCAGGGTCTTTTCCAGGGCACACATGGAGAAAGTTCCCCTAGAGGCAGAGGGGGGAACTCTAATGGACAATGATGTCCCCATGGCAGAGGAGGCCCACAAAACTAGGGGTCTAGAGATTCTTTCTCTGACAGACCCTACTAGCACTCCTGAAAGGAGGCCCGATTTTCCCCCCACTGGAGGTAGTTGGGGGGTCGACTATCTCTGCACCAGAGAGCCTAACTGGACATAACAAAAGATATTTGTGTGCAGAGAATTATTTCCAGAGCTTATATAATGCCCTTTTCCCTTCCTTCTCCAAGCGTATGCAAAATTCCCAGTGGTCCACCCAGTCAGAGGAAAGAAGAAGCACTGCAGATACAAAAGATGCTAGAAAAAAAGAGTCTAACAAGAGGTCCTGCCAAACCAGATAGAATCAGGAACTTACTCAAGATTCTTTTTAGTGCCAAAGAAAACAGGGGACTAGAGACTAATTTTAGATCTCAGTGACTTGAACAAGTCAATTCAACATACAAAGTTTCGGATGGTCATGGTTCAACCCATTCTACCCTTCTTGGGCAAGTGCAACTGGATGTGCATGATAGAGTTTCAGGATGTATACTATCACATAAAGATGAACAGACAATCCAGAAGGTACTTATGCTTCTGGCTGGGAGCCAGTCACTACCAGTTCAGAGCACTGCCCTTTGGCCTCACCATAGCCCCCAAGTTGTTTACCAAATGTATGGCAGTAGTGGCAGCTCACCTGAGAGTGCAGGGATTCCGTATGGTCCTTCCATATCTAGATGACTGGCTCATTACTGCCCTGGCCAGGCATCTACTAACAAGAGTGATAGATCAGGTACTTCTGATTTGTTCTCATCTGGGGATAACCATGTGTCATAACAGGTCCCATCTATGACCAACTCAAATTTTGGAATTCATAGGAGCAGTTTTCAGCATGACATCTATGACAGCTTCTCTTCCTCTCTCAAGAGTGCAGACTATAAGTCCAAGTCAACGCAGTACCAGTGTTTCAGCCCTGTTGATCCTTCAGGCCTTAGGGCCAATGTCAGCTGCCATAATTTTAGTTTCTCTAGCAAGGTATCACATAAGAATTCTTCAATGGATGCTAACAACACAATGGTCTATTCTTTACCAGTGCATGTCAACACAAATAAGGGTCACTCAGGCACACAAGAGATACATCTGGTGGTGGATTCATTCAGAGCAAGTTCTACAAGGCTATTCTTTCATTCTACCTCAGCTGACAGCCATAGTGACCACAGATGCTTTCCAGATTGGGGGGTGGGGGAGGGGGGTCACTTTCTGTAGAGAACAGTCCAAGGCACTTGGTCCCCCCGAAGAGGCCAACTTGCATATCAGTGTCCTAGTGATGAGAGTAGTGCTTTTCACATTGCAAACCCTTCCAGGATACTCTCCCTTTATTGACAATTGCTGTTTAAATGAGCAATATGTCAGTAGTTTGGTACATCTAAAAACAAGGCAGGACCAGATCATACCCCTTGTGTCGAGAAGCACTCAGAGTGTGGCAATGGGTGATCTCATCCAACTGCTTTCTCATAGCAATGCACATTCTGGGGAAAACCAGTTTGATAGTAGACAAATTGAGCAGGTCCATTCTTCTACCTTACAAGTGGTCTTTCAAGAGGAAAGTGGCAGAAATGATTTTCTGCCAATGGAGCCAGCCTTGCTGCGATCTTCTTGTTTTTCACTTAAACAACAAATGCAGCAGCTGCTTTGCCCTAAGAGTTTCAGAGATTCAGGACTTGTCATTGAAACCTTCATACTTGATTTTTCGTAAGGGTAGAGTTACATTGCGAACCAATGTGACTTTCCTCCCCAAGATCGTGTCAGAATCCATTATCAATCAGTCCATTAATTTGCCAGTATTCTTTCCTAAATTTACAAACAAAGTTGAATGTATATTGCATTTATTGGATATTCACAGACAATTATGTTTTTATTTACATAGGATAAAAGAAATCAGAAAGACAGACCAGTTGTTTGTTTCTTTTGCTGATGTGAAATTGGGAAAGCCAGTGGCAAAAGTAACTCTAGCCAGATGGTTGATGGATTGTACTTCTTTTATCTATAACAAACTAGGTCTGTCTTTACCAAACCTTTAAGAGCCCATTCAACTAGGTCCATGGCAACTTCTTTGGTCTTACTATCTAGAGCTTCCATGGATGACATATGTGCAGCTGCAACCTGGGCAAATCCTCATACTTTTATCACTGATTACAAACTGTATCTGATCTCGAGGGGCAGAGCATCTTTTGGCTCAACTGTGCTCAGGAATATCCTTCCTTAGAGTACACCCGGGGTTTTTAGATAGCTGGGGACTCTGTCCCAGCAGTTGAGGATAACATTAAAATTGACAACATCAGATAACTTCTAGAAGAACGAGATATTATCAGGACACCACTGCCATTTATAATTGAGCTCCGGATATAGTTTCCTCTGTAGGACATATACATTTTTTATTTAACTATATAAAGATATTTATACATAATGGTAGTTACCATTTTGGGTAAAATCAGCAAACAAGATCTGGGGTACGCTAGAGGTTGGTGCATCATGGGTAATGGAGAAGCTTGAAAGCTTTTTTGGTTATCTTACCATGAGCTTTAGTAATGGCCAAGATGGATCCGAGGATCGGATCCAAACCCAACAGTTGAGGAAAAATGAAAATGGACAACACAGATGGAACTTTATGATGAGCATATAACTTTGTTTTTTAAATTGAAATGGGCCTGTATGAAGCTGGATCTGATGGATCTTTACCATCTTTAGATATTACAGAGTCCACAGCTTTTTTTTCCAGGATGTTGGTGCTTCCCTTCCTTTTAAAATACTGTTAAACAAAACCCTTCCAGATCTGTATCACTTTCTTCCCACTTAGTTTCTAAACTTTCACCAGAATATCATATATTCTTGTAGACTTTCCTGAAGATTGATTATACATCACCATTTTTATCACATCTTCTCATATCATAACTGTTAAATTTTGAGCCTTATCTACCTCTAACCTTGGTATATTTAAGTATTTCCATTTGTGTCTTTGCTTGATTTCCTCACTTCTCTGCTTTATACAAATTTTCATAAAATCTGCTAAATTTTGTATATCTATCTATATATATATATATATATATATATATATATATATATATATCTATATACATATATATATATGTGTGTGTGTGTGTGTGTACTAACTCCAAGATCATGCAATCCCTAGGGAAGGTACATATTCCCCAACCCCAGAAACTGTCAGTCTTGCACACCTGTCAGTCATCTGCTTTGTTGACCAAAGTGTGTTGACCAAAACAGTTGTCAGCATTTGGAAATTTTGACTAAAGTAACCACTCCTATAGACAGACATACACACGTGTGTATGTATGTATGTATGTATATATATATATATATATATATATATATATATATATATATATATATATATATATATATACACTAGCATAACTCATTCAGAAACATTACTCAATGAGGCATCAAGATACTCAATATTCAAATGTTTATTAAGTCTATTTGGAGACACAGCAATTTAATCTGCCAAATCATTTCCTTAGTTTCTAAAGTGTTGTCATTCCCTTATACAGTACTTATTACAATAAATAAATGCATTTAATGAAAGCCCCACAAACATGTGAATGCCTATATAAAGCACTGTTACTATTTTTTGGTATTAATGGAAGAAACATGTTTTGCTAGTCTTGTCTTGGTCTTAACAAAATAAAAGGCTGAGCATGAAGTATTTTTGGCAGGATACATTGCCATTTAACTATTACACTTGTATCACACTTTTGTACCAGTACTGAGGCATGCCTGTCCTGATAGCAAAACTAGACCACTATTTATAAATTTATACCATTTGCAATCACCAGAAGTATTATTTTTGTGGCAATTCTAGCTCAGAACTGCAGCCACCACAAGGATGTGTAATTTATTTAACATTTGTTAACTGGGAAAGTCTGACTTGAAATGAAGCCATTTTTCATTGGATCCCCAGGGAGAAATGCTCCAGATGCACGTCTTTCTAATGTGGGAAGAAACTGGAGCACCTGGAGGAAACCCACACGAATGCAGGGAGGACATGCAGACTCCGTACAGAAGGCATCCCAGCTGAGAATCGAACTGGAGAACCTCTTGCTGTAAGGTGGCAATGCTATCACTGCACCACTGCGCTGTCCAAAATGTACCGTGTTCTTTTTTTGTGGTAATTTTTGTGGATGTACAACTACAATGAGGACCTTCCAGTAATGCTCTTAGAATACTCCCTTTTTTTTTTTTTTGCTTCCCTTAGCATCATACTAACTGCCCAGCTCCCCAGTGCCCCATGTCCATGCCGAGTCTAGCCCCTTACTTACTCCAGTATTACTAGGGCCAGTTGTGATTCCTAAGTGTGATCTGGGGCATCCATCCAGGTTTTTTTTCTTTACATCCCTACCCACTCCCTTCCCTGCCTCCTGAGCTCATTGACTACGTCCGAGTGCAATTCCAATCTTTTGACCATACCTCCCTTTAGGGAGCATCATTAACAAACACCTTCCTACCCAGGACAGGCACACCTATCCCTCCCTGGCTGTCAGTGTCCTGAACTGCTAATTGATTGGGCCATTGTCAGGTCTTTATCCCTCTATGCCACCAGAGCATCTCAGAATATCTATCTTCTTATTAAGAAAAATGTTACCACTATGCAATTTTTTTTAGTAATATCAGGAAAACTCTTAAAAGCTGCCAATCATTCCTTGTTACTTTGTTCTCCTTTTATCCACTCTGTATGTAACAGGAAAACCATGAACATAGTCTTGTTTAGACAAGTCATCCTGTGTACTGAGAACATCACTAATGTCAGATTGTTCAGCTTCCACTAAAATGGGCCTAAATCTACATATTGATAAGCTAATTTAATCTGCCATATCATTTCCTTAGTTTCTAAAGTGTCATTTCCTCATACAGTAGTTATATCAGGAAAACTCTTAAATCTTCCAGTCATTCCTTGTTACTTCCTTCTCCTTTTATCCACGCTGTATGTAACAGGAAAACCATGAACATCACTAAGTCAGCAAGAACATCAGAACTGTAAAAACATACTTTCATAAATCCATAAATGACAGGTTAACTTTCTCTAATTGAATAATGTAACTTTTAGATTGTAAGTGATGTATAATATCTACAACTAAGATTGTGTCAGTATGGTCTGTGATGTAAAATACTTGAACTGTGTCAATATGGCTTGTTTTCATTTATATAAATGTATGATTGCCTATGTCATAACTGATAATTTAATAAAGATGCTTCTTATTAAAAAAAATAACTTGAATTTTCGACATATAGAAATCATCACTGAAAAGTATTTATAGAAGAAAAGAATGCATTCTTACACTTATTTCCTCACAAATACATTTTTTAAAAAATCAACATCATTTAACAAATTACTCATTTTTTGATTACATACGCTGTTGTCATCCTTCACATACTGAATAGCCCTTTAAGATGGCACAAATAAAAAATGAACAGCTGATTCCGGGTGTGATAGTGGTCATTTCTAATAAAATAGCTTCTTTAGTTCCACTTTACGTAAGAAAAGAATGAACATGATTGTAGGAAATTGCTTTGAACCCAAGAAGAGATTAGGCAGTACCTCCTCTGTGTACGCTCTTCTATCCCAGTTCATTTTCTTGAGTTTATTATTTTTGATGGTATTATCAAGTATGTTTTATTTATTTATTTATTTGTTTTACATTTGTTGACTGGGCTAGTCTAACCAGATATATGTCCATTTTCAATAGAGGCCCAGAGAGATAAGCTCCGAGGAAACAAACAAAATCACATATACACAAATTAATGTATACAATGAACATTGCAGGTGCAGTACAGAGAATAATCAAAGAGGTCATTGCCACATTTGTAGCAAGCAATTTACTAGAGATTAAAAGAAAAAAAATATTTTTTTAACTGAAACCTGAGAGCCTTCCAGTCAGGCAGGGTATAAACTGGAGTAACTGTTACATTTGTAGCAAGCAGTTTGCTGCAGTTTAAAAGAAGAAATGATTTTTTTTAACTCAAACCTGAGCACTGTAGGACTCCATGCAGGTAGTGTATAAGCTGTAGCAACTGTTTGCTACATTTGTAGCAAGGCTGTTTTCTACAGTTTAAAAGATTTTTTTCACTCACTTAGATGTAAGGAAGGAGAGTTGAGGGCAGGGCACACAAACGAGACCTGAATGGCTTGGGGGGGGGGGGGTGGCATGCTGTGCCTCTCTCCACCTGGAATGGCCATTTTCTTCTTTTTTCTCTCCATTTGAATAGCTTGGGGGTGGCTAGTTCATGGTATCAGTGCAGGGCACTGGTTGAGCTGGCTACGCTTCTATATATGGGATCACACAAATCTAGGGGTTGGGAAGTTTGCTCTTACCTCATATTTATGTGATCTCAGAGTTTGTATATAATTAGCATGGGGGGGTGATGGGTCCATCCCCCCCATCCTGCAAAAAACAAAGTTTTATTTAAATGTTTTGAAAGACTGCATGTGCCGGATTGTGGTGTCTTGGCACATGCAAATTAGCATGTCGATATTGGCATTTTCAACATTTTGACATTGCCATTATGCCAGTCGTCAGTGCTTTTTCACTGAAAATGCACTTTCGCGAAAGAGAAATAAAAAAACAAAAAAAATGACAAAGGGCTGTTGCTGAGATCGTGGCACAGTGGGGTGAGGAAATATTCCCTTTTCCCCACTGTAGTGCGACTTCACAGTGAGAATATAAAAATAGGGGTGTGTGGAGGCACAGCCCCCCACTAATGGGGGTGCAAGGGGGCTTGCCTCCCTGCATAAACGTGATTACTGTTGGGTTTTTTTTTTTTTAATTTTGTCATTTTATTTTTCCTCTCTCTTTCGCGAAAGTGCATTTTTGGTGAAAAAGCACTATCGTGAAAGTAAGTTCACCCGTTTCCGTTTCATGGAAACAGGTTTTCAGTGAACAGTCCTAGATCCATATACATATATATGTTGTTTTTCTGTGGGCTTTTCCTGGTTAGCGGTCGCCACAGCGGAACTCTGGTCTGCTAATGATTGGCAGCCGATTTTTTTATGGTGCCGAGGTGCCAGCCCAATGCCCAACCTTCAACGAAGGCATGCCCATTCACGCATGTCTTTCGAAAGCCACTCGACCGCAGAGAGGACATGCAGACTCCACACAGAAGGCGCTCCAGCCGAGAATCAAACGGGAGAATCTCTTGCTGTGAGGCGACAACACTACCACTGCACCTCCGCGGCTTATATATATATATATATATATATATATATATATATGTTGAACTATATATATATATATATATATATATATATATATATATATATATATATATATGTTGAACAATATATATATATATATATATATATATATATATATATATATATATATATATATATATATATATATATATATATATATATATATATAATATTGGGCAATTTGCATTTCATTTGGATGCCTGCAATACGACATTTTTCCAAAAAGCCTGGAGCTAATCATTCTCCATTCACCCAGGTTTCAGATCAGTGCTGCTAAATTTGCATGTAATACCCTTTTATTCCATCTCAAATAGTCAGTAAATATACTTTTTTTCTTCTTCTTTTTGTTGCAGTCAAAACAAGACATGGAGGTTAATGGTGCTGTGGAAATTGCTCGATGTTCCAGAGGACAGTACTTTGGAGAACTTGCCTTGGTTACAAATAAGCCACGTGCAGCTTCAGCATATGCTGTTGGACATGTCAAATGTTTAGGTACTCTACATTTTTTTTTCTATTTTGCTACAATATTAAGAAAAGAGGAACTATGAATGCATTTTGAATGAATTCCTAAATGTCTTTTTATAACAGTTTTTGATCTGATGTTATCAATGTCATCATTCCTTACAGTAGGGTCTTGGATCCGACATTGGATCCGTGTCGGCAACTAGACAGTTCCAAGGCTCAAGCTCCTTCCTCTCCCATAATCCCATGCTGCCCTCTAACCCTCAGATCTCATTTGCTGCATTCTGCTATGGATGTGATCCTTTGCTCTCCCGCAGATAAATGCTTTCTGTTCCTGTTTTTTTCAGCTTACTTTAGATTAGTTTAAACTTAGTTTAACTTTAGATTTAAACCTTAGTGTTAGATCTCTTTTCTTTACCTCCCCTCCCTTAGACAGCCTAGATTTTTGGCAGGGTAGTTCCCCTGTTGTAAGCTAGGCATTTGCTAGGCATTCGGTGCCTTTTTTCACTTTAGACTGTTTTAGTCTTTCTTAGGGTAGTATTTTCATACTTTGGCGTTGTTAGTCTCTCTGTTATATCTTGGAAACCCTCTGGGTTTAAGAAGTGCTTCTCGTGCGGCCGGAAGATGCCCAATTCTGACCCACACGAGCAGTGCTTGTATTGTTTAGGGACTCCTCACCTGGAGTTTGAATGTGACATCTGTGTCGCATTCAATCCTAGGACCTTAGCAGAGCACAATAATAAGTTACTTCTTAAAGGTATGGTTCAGGGGGAGTCCTTATGTTCCCCCTCCCAAGGCTTCCTCTTCTGATATCAAGCAGAAGGCCCCTTTCATGCCTTCAGTGGCTTCACAAAAACCTAGGCTGTCGGATCCTAGTTCTCCAGACCCGACTCCAGCCCAGGCTGTTGCGGATCCATGATCTTTAGATCCCAGATCTTTGGACTCTTCCACCAGATCCAGGGCCTCCTTGGATCGGATGCCCTCAGATCCAGTCAAGGCCAGACCAGCCTCGGATCCAACCAGTTTGTCGGATATGATTGCTTCTACCTCTTGGCCTTCAGATCCAACAGGCTTGTCGGGTCCTCCTATACTTATAGAGGATTCAGCTTTGCCTGGCTCCTCTAGGCATTTGTTTCCATCAGCTCCTAGACAGCGGAGCTGAACTCCAGAGCATAGACACAGATCCTTAGAGTCCAAGATTGGATCCCCAGCCAAGTCTATCTACTCATCCATTTCCTTCAGATCATCTCGAAGCTTGTTACCCTCGGATATGGACAGGAAGATGAGGAGCGTCCTCAAAGCATATTTAGAGCTGAGGCTTCTGGCATCCCCGGGCTAGGGGAGCCTCTTCAATCCAAGGTCATCATTCTCCTCTTCCAACTCCAAGAGTTTTGGAATCTTGGAACTCGGATAACTGTGGTCAGATCCTGACAATGCCAAGTATTCCCTGTTTCTCAACTCCATCAGGGTCCCTGCTTGCTCTGTTCCCCTGGCCTAGGACCAGAGTGGACCCCAGGCTGGAGCGGTCGGTGCCAGCTCCATAGGGACAGGGTCTGATCCTGGCCTTTCAGACAAATCTCTGCCTCTGGAGGCCTCAGCCCTTAATAGTCCAGGGGTCGAGGTCCTGTGTCGGGGCCTTTTCTTCCTTCCCGGGTGGCCTCACCCTCTGGGAATGGGGACAGGATCTCTTCCAGCCTGTCGGCCTTCAGGGTGGAAGAGAGGACCTTCTCCAGGGCTGGAGCGACATCTTCCGCTCCTCCGGGTCCACCCCTACCCTACTCTACCTTGGGTGATGTGGCCTCCCATCCTGTCTAGGGTCAGCCCTCCCATACTACCCTTCAGGGGGTTTCTTCCCCTCCTGGGGTCCCTACATCTACTGAGTCCTCCCCGGAGCGCGCCACAGATGGTGGCACCTCATAAGAGAAAGTGCAAGAGTAGGTACTTGGACTCACCCATGGAGTCCATCTCAGAAGACACAGACCTTGATGAAGGAGACAGGTCCCTCAGATCTCTGCCCGATGATATCTCCTTTGGTGACATCCTAGAGATCCTTAGGAAAAAGGGGAGATGGTCTCCCCAACCCCCATCTTCAGAGGAGTCCATGTTCCTGAAGGCCTTTGGGACAGGCCTGTCTACTTCCTGGGTGTCCCCCACTACTGACAGTTTGGTGGATCTGATCGCCCGCAGGCCTTGGAAGAACCCAGCACTGTGGAACAAGTACCTAAGTGAGCCGACAAATTCCTTAGTCCTCCCGTGGACCATCCTTTCTGGAGCAAAGGCGTCCTGGTCGATGCCATCATGGTTGTCGCT
This sequence comes from Protopterus annectens, assembly GCF_019279795.1. Taxonomy (NCBI): domain Eukaryota; kingdom Metazoa; phylum Chordata; order Ceratodontiformes; family Protopteridae; genus Protopterus; species Protopterus annectens. The sequence goes on from NC_056745.1 coordinate 1,188,516,726, forward strand.
GCCACCAAAAAGGAGGTGGTGGAACAGATCTCCATGGTCCATCCCCCAAACAGGGAGTCTCGGCAATTGACCAGCATAGGAATCATGTGTTTGCCTCAACTACCTTTGGACTAAGGGCAATTAATTAATTGGCACATTTCACCCAACTTCAAAGGGACTTAGTCAAAGAACTCTCCACTTCCCTTGTAGAGTTGTTGCCAGAGGAGGACCTCAAGAAGGTGTCCCCCAAACTTTCTACTCTGACGTCCCTCACTAATTCCTTGAAGAGGTTAATTTCCAATGCAGCGGAAGCTATCTCTCGAGCGGCTGGTACCAGCATAGCTATAAGGCGGCATGCTTGATTACGACAATGCGGGTTTGCAGAGGCCTTCAAGGTGTCTTTTTCCAAAGCTCCCTTTGATGGGTTCACCCTCTTTGGACCTTCTGTAAAAGGCACTTTAACCCATAGTGAGCAGGAAGGAAAGACCTTGTACACAGTTGGGATCAAGTTTTCTACTCCTCAGAGGTCATTTTCCAAGACCCAATGAAGAGCTAAGAAGATGTGGTTCCAGAGTCACAGTTTTCCTTCCAGGACGCTCTTGATGATTCCTCTTCCAGAGCCCACTTCCAGTCCCACGAATAAGGGACCATATGCAGGTTTTACAGTGAACCCTGGCGGTTCAGTGGTCCATTCTGTCTCAACCTATGTCCATGTCCATAAAATTTATGCCAGTGTGCAGATGGCACCTTCTTTAGTGGCTTTAGTCTCAGGATCTCAGTTTAGGCAGGCCCTTTTCACTCTTCTGCCTAAGGCCACGATGACCATGGACACTTCCCTAGTTGAGTGGGGTGCCATGATCTTACCCACTGTGCAGACAGACCATGAGAGTGTGGGAATGGGCGATGTCCTCCGGGCGCTTTCTTCTTGCAACACATATACCGGGGACTCCAACATGTTGGCCAACAAAGTCAGCAGAACCATATTGAGTTCTCATGAGTGGTCCCTCAATCCGACGGTGGTAAAGCAGATTTTTGATCATTGAGGTCAACCGTGCTGAGACCTCTTTGCCTCCCCAACCAACAATAAATGCTGCATGTACTTTGCCCTGATCCCCCCACCCGGGGAGTCACCAAGGGATGCTCTAGTCCACAGCTGGCCTCCAGGTCTCCTCTACACTTACCCTCCTATCTCTCTTATCCCCAAACTTTTGGAGAAAGCACAATGTCTGAGGACATCCCTTATCTTCATTGCCCCTTACTGGCCTTGTCAGATGTGGTTTCCCTTCCTAAGGTCTCACCTGAAGTATCCCCCTTGGATACTGTATCCCCTTCAGGATCTGATCTCTCATCCTTCGAGGCTCCCTCTTCCCAATCTACGGACCCTTTGTCTAACTGCATGGCTTCTCCAATTACAGTGATTTTGAAACAGTCTAGGCTAGCTTCCCCCATCAAGAATATTATCCTAGCTTCCCAAAAACCTTCCACCAGAAAGGTTTATAATAGCAAATGGAAAAAGTTTTCTATCTGGGCTAAGAGCAGGAATCTGGACCTATTTTCTGCTTCTGTGCAGATATTATCTTGTTCTTGTCCTCACTCTTTCAGGAAGGGGCAAGTTTTTCTACTGTTAAGCTTCAGTTGGTTGGCATTTCCAATTTTCATGAGAATAGCAAAACTATGTTCTCTTCCAGACTCTGTAAAGCCTTCATGAAAGGTGTTTTCCTTCTAAGACAGCCTATCAAGGATCCCTCACCTCCTTGGGATATAACCTTCGTGCTGCAATCTCTGACTCTCAGCCCATTTGAGCCTGCTAGTTCATGCAATTTCAATTTTTTGTCATGGAAGATGGCCTTCCTAGTAGCCATAACTTTGGCTAGGAGGATGTTTGAGCTGCAAACCCTTTCAATTGCTCCCCTGTATGTGGTCTTTCACAAAGACAGAGTGTCTCCTAGAATGAATCCATCCTTTTTTGCCCATGGTTTCCACTGAATCCCATCTGAACCAATGTATTCAGTTACCAGTTTTCTTTCCCAATTATTCCATTAAAGGAGAGTACATTCTGCTTACTTTGTTTGTACACAGGCATTTGAGATTTTATCTGCACCGGACTAAGGAGTTTCTTAAATCAGACAAGCTCTATATGGCTTTTTCCCTGCTTAGATGTGGCTTCTCCATTTCTAAAGTGACTGTCTCTAAATGGATCTTCAGCTGTACCTCTACAGTCTACTGCAACAAGCATCTTGAGGTTACAGGAAAGATTAGAGCTCATTCTGCTCGGTCTGTGGCTACTCCCTCAGCCTTCATAGCCAGACTCTCAGTTGACAATATTTGTGCTGCTGCCACTTGGTCTAATCATCACACCTTTATATCACATTACAAGTTTGATTTAGTTTCCAGGAACAGGGCTTCCTTTGGTTCCACGTTGCTTTGCCATGTCCTTTCTTGAGGCCTCCCAGGGTAAATTGTAGCTGGGGACTCTGACCCTACTGTGAGGAACAATGACATGGTTAACATCAGATAAAGAGTTATGTACTTACCATAACTTGGCATCTGTGTTATCCTATGTCATTATTCCTCACATTTCCCTTCCGCCATCCCCCTTCCTTGTTAGATCATCTGAGGAAGTTGGAGTGTTGTGGGTCCAGGACTGTTTTTCTTTCTACCTTTTGGGTCTTAATAATACTGGCTATGTTAGCAAACTCGATCTGAGAGTTAGAGGGTAGCAGGGGATTATGAGAGAGGGAGGAGCTTGAGCCTTGGATCTGTCTAAGCTAAAGTTGCCGTCTCGGATCTGATGTTGAATCCAAGACCCTACTGTGAAGAATAATGATATAGGATAACACAGATGCCAAGTTATGGTAAGTGCATAACTCTTTTATATTTTTCTGTGCAGTTATAATCTCAACTCAGTCTGTTCATAGATTCAGCTTCTGTCACATCTCTACATTCTATATATATCGTTTCTTACTTTAAATTACTGAATGTTTGTTAATAGTAATTTTAGGTGTATAGGAGATAGTGGTAGATTTACAAAAAACATGGGGGTGACGCACTGGTGCAGCAGTTACCATTACTGGCTGGCACTGCTTGGTTCTCCAGTCAGTTTTCAGCGAGTGTTCTTTCCATAAAGAGTTTGTATGTCCTGTGTCCATATGGGAATTTTCCAGCTGTTGTGCTTTTCTCCTACATCCCAAAGACTTGCCATAAGTAAATTTTTGTGATTCTGTACATTTCTGGGCGATATTGTAGTTGAGGGCCTCACCAGTTCGTTTCGTGCAGAAGTGGGTGTGTCACAAATTGAGTGACAACCCGGTCTGCATATTTAATTTGCTCGTGCATACATGATATGAAAATATTAAATGTATAGAAACGGTTAATACAGTATCGCCCAAGAAAGCTGTTCTTAGTAAAAGGTCCTGCCAATGATACTGAAGAAGAGTCGGCTGTGACAACTGCACCAAAAAAAAAAAAGAGTCCGTTTGGACATTAATTGGGATAGTGAACCATCCCATTCTGACTCTGACAAAGAGAACTATAATGCTACATGGTAAAAAGCCTGATGACATGTGTTTTGACAGTTTAGTTTCTTTGCTGAGTATAGTATATATTATTAGTGCAATAAAACTTGTCAATTACAGATGTTGGTAAGCAGTTTACTGTTATATTTACTGTCATATTACAATGTCAAGTGCACTTTTTCTTCGGTTGTACATTTCAAGGGAATGCATATTCATGAATGACATATCAGGGGGGTGGGTTTTGGGCGGGGCTTGCTACTGCACATCTGGTGAGGCCCTCAACTACAATATCGCCCATTTCTCTAGGTGTGTGTGTCTTTGTGTCTGTGTGCCCTGCATAATTATTTTTTTCCTCGTACCAAATAAGTGCCAGGATAGATCTCTAGCACCCCTGTAACTCAGAATTGGGTAAAGCAGCTATTGGCAAATGAATTAATGCACAAATGATTAAAGTCATGATGAGGATATGGTGTGTATTCACCTGCAACAAATAAGCAATCTATATAAAATGTATCTCAGCATATTTATTTTCTTAAGACTTGTAAAATACATGTTGATTTATTTATCCAGGTTTGCTATCAAATCCCTACCACCACCCCCCTCCAGCTCCATCCAAGTCAGGTATCATGCTCCTGCTGTAACATATTTCATAGTCCGCATTAAAGATAATTAAAGCTGTCTTCTCTGGATTTTAATCAGGATTGTAGAATAAATACCCCAGTGCCAGAGGACTTAGGTTCAGTCTGCCATATCATGATACTGTCAATCATAATTTGATGATCCTGTTTCATAGAAATTTAATTTCTTTAAATAATATTTTTCTGCTTGAAACATTTATAGTAGGTACAGTGAATCACTGTTCAACAGCATGTACCATGCATCCTCCTCCCCTTGCAAAATATATATATATATATATATATATATATACATACATATGTGTACATATGTGATGTGTGTGTGTTTGTGTGTGCCTGCTCACATACACGGACATACAAACAACTTCTCTATTTATGTTCCCCCAAAACAACTCATGGTAAATTTCATACAAAATGTTCCTCCTTCTCTGCAAAACTACAAGCATTTTATTTTATAAGATTATTTAGTTGTCTTTTTTTTTTACATTTTCATTTTTAGGGCTGTTACAAGTGCATGTGCGACTTCAGCACTTAAGCTGCAAGTTGTTGCTTTAAACAGCAGATTTCTTATTTGAGGAAGTAGCATTAAATGTATTACATTAAAACGGAAAGGGTGATTTTTTTTATTTCCTTGCATTTGAGAGAGGAGTCACAGAATCCCTCAGAGCTTAGGTATTGCAGTGTCTGTGCAGATGATCTGTCATATGTAAGCAGTGATTTCCTTTTAGCAGTGCATGGGTTTACTGATAAAATGAACATACAGTGATTAACAGGCAAGTCCTTTAAGTACCTGTGACAGGAAAAATACATTTTTGAAGTGCCTGCCGTGCTCCTTCTTTGTCATGCATGTTGGTTTTCTGTACATATGTTTACAATCTAGTTGTGGCATATTTCCTTGCTTCCCTTCTGTGAAGGTGCGATGGGTAAAAAGTGGTATATATGAAGAAAATGAAGTGGTGCCTAAAACACAAGTTTATTTAACAGAAAATACTGTTAAAGTATACCCAACTAAGCGCTTTCGCCAAGAAACATGAATTGGCTTCATCAGAGTCATTCAATTATGATGTAACTTCCTTTATATACTCTAATTACTTAAGCACTTATTCATGATTTTGTTTGCATCAGTGAAATCACCCAGGTATCAACGAGGACCACCCCTGCATTTATGAGGCCAGATAGAGTTAATACAGACCTGAATGAAAAGGTTTACAGCTTTTGAAGCAGATTTTTTCAACAGAAACGCTGTTCCCAATCAAGGAATATCATTAAAAGTCCAGATGTAATGGGATCCTGTCTCGCCTACATTCATAACTGATGGGTTCGGAGCCGATCCATCGGCTCCCACTCGGCCACTATATACTAGAACAAAGTCTCTAATTGGCTGGGCTACCCCTTATCCCAGAATGCACCACGCCTGCTTCCCCAGATCTCATTTGCCGCTTTTCAAGCCAGACGTGGTCTCGACTTGGCTGGAGCTAAGTGGTTTTTTGATTACTTTTTGGTCTTTTGACCTAGGGTTTTCTTCACAAATTTAACAAACAGCTGTTTTAACAGCGTTATGTGTGTGTGTGTGAACCTGTTTTTGGTTGTTGGTATTTTTTATACTTACCGGGCAAGGCCCGTTTAAGTTAGAGGGCCCTTGCCCTTATTTGTGTGTGGGTGTGTTGATTTTGTCTCTACTGTACGTCCTGATTTATCAGGCTAAGCCCGTTTAAGTTAGAGGGCTTCTGCCCATTTTGTGTTCTGTATCTCGGGCCAGTCCCGTTTTGAGTCTAAGGGCTCGTGCCCTACTTTAAGGTTTGCTTTTCGTTGTGGAAAATAGTTGTGTGATAGGATGTCAAAAGAGCAGAAGTCTGGTTTTAAAAAGTGCACCAAGTGCAACTACAAAATGTCTCTTACTGATAGCCATGCTGTTTGCGTATATTGTTTAGGACTGAAACATTTGCAGGAAACATGTAGTGTTTGTCATGCTTTTTCCTCTAGGGTCCTTCAAGAACAAAAAAATAAATTGATCCTTACGGGCCTTATTAAGCCCTCCTTTGAGGAAGCTTTGGCTTCTCCTTCCTCTCCAGCTTCTAAAAAGAAAAGGTCGTCAGCTCCGACCAGTCCGTCGGAACCGACTTCCAAGAAGCATAGGTCGACCTCTTCTTCCTCGGCCCCATTGGCTTCGGAGCCTCGAGTGGAAGCGTCTGCCTCGATACCTCTTTCCTTGGCTCCATTGGTGTCGGAGCCGCAGGTTGGGGGATCGAGAGGCGAATCATCTGCTTCGGCTCCTTTGGTCTCGGAGCCGTTGGAGGTGTGCAGCTCAGACTCTCCCCCCCCCCCGGCCCCGAAGTCCCCTTCGGCGCCGATGCTTATTCATACGGTTCCGGATCTGGTGCCGATGGTGTTGGAGCCGTTTCGGAGCCGGTCCCCTGGTCTATCGGAGCCGAGAGAGAAGTCGTCTCGGCCCCCATCTATTTCCTCTAAATCCTCCAGGTTGTCAGACTCAGATTTGGACTGAGTTATCCAGAGGCTTTTCCAGTCCCCGGTTTTTGCAAAAATGGTCTCAGCTCCAGCCCACTCGGCTCCGGAGCTGGTCCCCACTTCGACGCATCCGATTCCTCTTCCAACCTCCTCGGAGCCATTGGAGTCGGTGATGGTAGAGCGGAGCAGAGTTGTCCAGTCGGAACCGAGACTCCCTCGTAGCTTCTCTGTTCCGACCATCATTCCTACCCTGTCCTCGGCGTCAGGGTTCGGTACCGGGACTTCCTCGGTCGGGGCCGAGGGGAACACTTTGGAATTGGTAGCTTTGGTGCCCAGTCTTCCCCTCGGAGCGTCGGCCGCAGGGATTCCCGGTACCGTCGTGGTCTCTCAGCCTGTGCCCTCCATAGAGTCTGGAGGTCCTGCTTTTGAGGCCATGAGGAGTGCGCTGGCCATGTCCTTGCCGGCTCAGCAAGTCTCTACCTCACCGTCCCTAGACTTGGGAACTGGTGCTTCTGGTGTGCTTCATTCCCACGACAGTGGGGCCCCAGGGCCTGAGGATACCCCCTTGGGGGGGTTCCCTTCTCCCGGGAGGTCCTTCTGAATCCGCTTCAGATGAACCTCCAAGAAAAAAATTGTGCAAGTGGAAGTACATTGACTCCCAGGATTAGTCTATCACATCAGATACTGACCTCGATGATGTGGAGGGGTCCCCAAAATCGTCCTCGGGTGACGTCTCATTCTCAGATATCCTCGAGATCCTGAGACAGAGAGGCGATTGGCAGTCCAAAACCATTTCCGCAGAGGAGTCAGTCTTCCTCAAGGCCTTTGGGGCCCAGCCCTCCGCCTCCTGGGTGTCTCCACCCTTCAATGAATTACTAGATTTAGTTTCTCGAAGGGTATGGGAACACCCTGACACTGTGGAACCGGTGCCTGCCAGGCCTAACAAGTTCCTTTCAGCCCCTCCTCAAAAGGAATTTTTGACTAAAGGAGTTGCAGTAGATGCGATGGTGGTGGCATCTGTCACTCAGCAGGACGTGGCAGAGGCTTCAACGTCTATTCACCCTCCTAATAAGGATTCCAGGAGCATGGATAGGTACGGGAAGCGTACCCTTTCTTCAGTGGCCTTTACCCTGCGGTCGCTGAATTATCTTTGTCGTTTTACCAGGCTCCAAAGGGACCTCCTCAAAGAGTTAGGTGAGTCTCTTACGGGTAATCTACCTGAGGCGTTAGCCCAAACTGTTGGCACCCAGATGACTACCCTATCTTCGATAGTCAACTCGTCCATGAGGCTCATATCATATGCGGCCGAAGGGGCGAGTAGAGCAGCGGGAACAGGCGTGGCTCTTAGAAGACACGCCTGTTACGCTTGTGTCCCTTTGCGGAGGCCTTTAAGTCTTCCTTCGCCGACGCCCCCTTTGATGGGTTCTCCCTGTTTGGACCCAAGGTGAAGGACACACTGACTCGGTGCGAGCAGGAGGGCAAGACCTTGACTGCCGTGGGGGCCCGTTTTTCCGCTCCCTCTAGACCTTACCCCAAGGCCCAGAGAGGAGGGAAAATGTGGTTCAGGAAATCTCAAAGGTCTTTCCGTACTCCACCGAGTGATCCCCCCTCTAGAGGCGGGGGAGGAATTCAGGAAGATGCCGCCCCAGAGACGGCAGAGGCCCCCGTAACTCTGTAGACCGCGATTCCTTTCGTGGTCCATCCTACGCTCACCGTCCCTGAGATGTGGCCCGACTGCGCATCTCCGGAGCCAGTCGGGAGTCGATTTGCGGAACACCCGCAGGCTTGGGAATCTGTCACCAAGGATCAGTGAGTGCTCCAGACCATAACCAGAGGCTATCTCATCCCTTTCATCAAGAACCCCCCTCTTCCTATCAGAAAAATCCCGGATGTGCCACCCAGTCAGCGGGATCAAGCAGCGGTCGAGGTTTCAAAGCTGCTAAGAAAAGGAGTCATCCAGCCTGTCCCCGCCGACCAGATCGGATCAGGAACTTACTCAAGACTACTTTTGGTGCCAAAAAAGACAGGGGACTTAAGGCCCATTTTGGACCTCAGATCATTGAATCGCTTTGTAAAAAAATCCAAATTCCGAATGGTCACCCTTCAGTCCATTCTCCTGTTATTGGAGAAGGATGTCTGGATGTGCTCTTTAGATCTCAAGAACGCTTACTATCACATTCTGATGTCAAGAGTCCAGGAGTAATTTACGCTTCCGCCTGGGAGCCAGTCATTTCCAGTTCGAGCACTGCCCTTTGGTCTCACCACAGCCCCCAGGGTGTTCACCAAGTGTCTGGCAGTAGTGACAGCTCACTTGAGAAGTCTAGGATTCCAAGTGTTTCCCTATCTAGATGACTGGCTCTTACTGCCACCTACAAGCATCTATTAGTTCGGGTGCTTATGACCACAGTCAGTTTGGGTCATTCACTAGGAATCACGTTCAATTGGGGAAAATCTGTGCTGCAGCCGTCTCAGCGTATTACCTTTATAGGCGCAGAGTTAGACACAAGAAGAATGCGGGCATTCTTGCCGGTAGAAAAGATTCAGGTCCTGCAGTCTCAGGTCCAAACCTTGTTACCCAGATCACGAGTTCAGGCTAGACTGATTCTGCAGTTATTGGGCACGATGGCCTCAACTATTCTTCTAGTCCCCTTAGCCAGGCTGCACATGCGGGTGCTGCAATGGCTACTGTCGGTTCAATGGTCCTTTCAGGAACTCCCCTTGAACCATTTGGTCCAGATTACGGAAATTTGCCGTCGGGACCTACGTTGGTGGCTGCTTCGGTCCAACCTGGACCAGGGGCGACCCTTTGTTCTTCAGCCTCCCGTCGCCACTGTGACCACGGACGCCTCCCAGATAGGGTGGGGGGGTCATTATCTGGACAGGTCTGTCCAAGGCACGTGGCAAGTTCACGAAAAGCACTTACATATCAATATCCTGGAAATGAGAGCGGTGCTACTGGTGTTGCAAGCACTTCATCATGCTCTTCCCCGGGGTACTATTGCGATTCTATCCGACAACATGTCGGTAGTCTGGTACATAAACAAGCAAGGCAGAACCAGGTCCTACCCTCTTTGCCTAGAGGCCATGAGAGTGTGGCATTGGGCGATTGCTACCCAGCGTTTCCTAGTGGCAATGCACATTCTGGGGAAATCCAATGTGATTGCAGACAGGCTGAGCAGGACTTTCCTGTTGACCCACGAGTGGTCCCTCAATGACAGAGTGGCTGCAAACATCTTCGCCAAGTGGGGCCTCCCTTGTTGCGACTTGTTCGCCAGCCCTCACAATGCGAAATGCAGGGAGTTCTTTACTCTGACTCCCTCTCAGGGGCAGATTTCCAGGGACGCCCTAGCTCACAGTTGGCCCCCCGGTCTACTTTATGCCTTCCCTCCGGTTCCCCTTCTCCCGAAGGTGATACAGAAGACGATTTATCTAGGAAGCGACATGATTTTGATCGCTCCACACTGGCCTCGTCAGGTTTGGTTCCCCTTCCTTCTGAGGTATGCGGTGGAAGGCCCATGGTTTCTGGACCTGGTGCCCGACCTGTTAACTCATCAGTTGGGACAGTCTCACCCATCCCTCAGGTCCTTGAGGTTGGCCGCTTGGTTACTCCACTTCCAACCTTAGTCAGAGATAACTCTCTTTCTCCAGACGTCATCCACATTTTGTCCTCTTCTCACAAACCTTCCACTATTAAACTGTATTCCAGCAAATGGAAGAGATTTGCTCTTTGGGCCCAGCAACAAGGTATAGATCCCCTTACCGCCCCAGTACCTCAAGTTTTAGAATTCCTGGCTTCTTTGTTTTATTTGGGCTCTTCAGTTTCCACAATTAAAGTCCAACTGGCGGCTATCTCTAATTTTCATGTCTCTTTTGAGCCTTCCTTAATGGCAAACAGGCTTTGCAAATCTTTCCTTAAAGAAGCGTGGCTCCTTCGGCCCCCAATAGCCCATCATGTGCCCCCTTGGGACCTGAATATGGTTCTAGCTTCTTTTACTGCCCGCCCCTTTGAACCAGCAGCTACTTGTGATATAAAATTTCTATCTTGGAAAACCGCCTTTTTGGTGGCAATAACCTCTGCCAAGTGGGTCTCAGAGCTTCAGGCTCTCTGTTCTAATCCTCCTTATTTGACCTTTCACAAAGACAGAGTGTCCCTCAAGTTAAATTCCTCTTCCTTGCCCAAGGTAGCATCCCCCTTATGCATTCAACAATCCTTGGAGCTTCCTGTGTTTTTTCCCAAATTCTCCAATAGTGCAGAATATATTTTCCATCAGTTGGATGTTCACAGACAACTGCGTTTTTATTTAAGTAGGACCAATCAGACATGAAAGTCAGATCAGCTGTTTGTGTCTTTTGCGGAAAATAGGTTGGGTCAACCGGTGGCTAAAACCACCATAGCCAAATGGATTAAAGATTGCATCTCCTTCATTTATTCACGGTCCGGCAAAGAGCTACCCTTCCTAGTCAGGGCTCATTCTACCAGGGCAATGGCTACTTCTGTAGCATTCCACTCCAAATTATCGATAGATGATATCTGTGCGGCCGCTACCTGGACTTCTCCGCACACCTTCATTTCTCATTACAAGATAGATGTGGCTTCTCGAAGTAGAGCTTCCTTTGGTTCCACAGTTCTCAGGAGGGTTTTCCAATGAGCCACCCGGGATTTAGGTGCTAGGGACGCTATCCCATCAGTTATGAATGTAGGCGAGATAGGATCCCATTACATCTTTTAGTTATGTACTTACCATAACTTCGGATGTATGGGATCCATCTCGCCTACATTCATACGTACCCGCCCTCCTTCCCCCTTCCCATGGGAATGTTGCTACTTACTGAGTTTTTCTCTTGAAGGACTTTAGTTTGTTACAGTGGCTGGTATGTCTCTGTGTCTGGATGTAGGTATGAAAGCGAACAAACAAGATCTGGGGAAGCAGGCGTGGTGCATTCTGGGATAAGGGGTAGCCCAGCCAATTAGAGACTTCGTTCTAGTATATAGTGGCGGTGGAGCCGATGGATCGGCTCCGAACCCATCAGTTATGAATGTAGGCGAGATGGATCCCATACATCCGAAGTTATGGTAAGTACATAACTAAAAGTTAAGTACCTTTGACAAGCTTTGTAGAAAGTACAGAACACTTCAACTAGACAACACGTTTTTAAACAAAGCAGTTGCTCTTAAACAAGTTCCCAAAGGTTTACAGGTCCGGAAACACCCTTTGCGGATTGAGGAGGGGTCCTCTGCTTTTCGAGAACTTGTGGCTTTATTTGATAAAACAGGTTTTGAAATGATGGATATCATTATTAGAAACAACAACAGTAAGGTGGTTCTTTTGCAAAATTAGATTTCTGTTTTAAATCAAAGCATTATTTCAAATTTACTTTTTGAGGAATACAAATTTAAGTATGAGACTGATGTTCTTCATCTCACATTGCTGCAGTCCTTACATATGGGTAGTCCGCTGTCCTCGGTCGGCCCGAATACCAAAGTATTAGGCTGACGTCGGTCAAGGCGCTTAAGACTGACATCAGGACGTCAGGGTACAAATGCGCATGACCGATGTCATATCCTCAGTCTTTTTTGCCGCATGGTCCGATGCAGAAGCAGCATTGCAAGTGCTGTTCGGCGTTCTGAAATTTTTCGAGTTTGGAGTTTCAGACCGAATCAAAGTTGGCTAAGTACCCCGTTGGGGAATATTTTGTTTTTTTCTTGCCTCAGTGTTTTACCGGATGTCAGAAAAAGTGAATAACTGTATTTCTTGTGGGAAACAGATACCGCATAGGGATTATCATTCTTTGTGTATTCCTTGTTTGGGTCCTGAGCACGACGTTGTTGGGTGTCGCTTTTGTGCTAGGTTCAATAAGCGCACTATTAGCGAAGGTTAGATTGTGCTAGGCTGGTCTTGAAGCGGTGCAATTATAATATGCCGTCGGATTCTCCGGCGCCGCCTTCTTCGAAGAAGCGCAAAGACAAAGCAGTTAAACCCAGGCAAGAAGAGTCGTCCGTTCGGGACGCCGGTTCTTTAGAGGCGTCAGTGGAACCGGTGGTTCCGACGGAGGCTTCTCTGGAGTCCCAGGGGGAGACTTTGATATTGCAGGATGTGGCCTCTCAGGAGGCAGGTCAGGCTGAAGGGGCTTCTCAGGTTACTGTACTCCCCTCCCTTCCTAGGGTGGTTAGGCCCTCTCCTTCTGTTTCCAAGGCTTCTCCCAGAGGCAGGCCAGGTTTAGCTTCTGTTGGTGTCACTCCTAGTTCAGCAGGGTCTGTGCCCAAGAAGCACATGCTTAAAATGGCAGAAGATTTGATCACTCTGATTAGAGGTTCTTTGCCCCCTCCTGATAAGAGGCCTAGGGTGGAGCCAGAGTTGGGGAGTTTTGAGCAGGCTTGGGATGTTTCAGAGTCTTCGGCTGAAGACTTGCAGGAGTACTCTCCTTATTCTGATTCTGATGCAGATGATTCGACTCCTTCTGCTTCTCCTCCAGAGGATTTTTCTTTTTCAGAGACTCTTCATTCCATGAGGGAACATTTTAAGTGGGAAGGTCAGGACTTCTCTGATTCCAGGAAAAGGCTTAGGGAATTTTGCTTTTACCCCAGCATAGGCCCTTGGCTATACCCCCTGTTCTGGATGTTGTGGAAGATGTGTTTGCAGAGGCTTCTCTTAATCCTGATTCTCTGCCTCCTGCTCCTGTTAAACCGGATAGGTATTACAGGGTGCCTGAGGCTCATAAATATCTTTATAAGAGTCCTAGGGCGGACCCAGAAACTGTTAGTCAGGGACCTAAGGGTGTCAAGGCCTCTGTTGTAAAAAATCCGGTTCCTCCAGATAAGGAGGCCAGAGCTTTGGATAGATGGGGAAAGAAAGTCTATACATCTTCTACCTTAGCTATGAGGGCTTTGAATTGCCAGTTTCATATGTTGAAATATCAAAACTATCTTCTTTCTCAATTGAAGTCTAAGGTGGATGCTCTGGCGGAAGGCATTGAGTGTAAAGAATTACAAGATTTGGTGCATGTCTCTGAACAGGTGGGTAAGCATTCTTTACAATTTGGTTTTGATGCTGTACAGGCCTCGTCTAGGGTGGCTGCCACTGGTTCAGTTCTTCGCAGGCACGCCTGGCTGAGGGATCAGAATTTATCTGACCATGTTAAGACAAGGATTTTGGATGCTCCTTTACAGTCTGATGTGTTGTTTGGTTCACCTGTGGAGTCAGTCTTGAAGAAAATGGAAGACAAGGCTAAGTCTATGCAGGCTGTTAAAGATTTTTTGCAAGTTCAGCCTCCGAAGTTTAGTAGGAATTGGCCTGCTAAGGGGTGGACGTATCCTTATGATTCTCAGTCTAGGGGTAGATCTAGACATGGTAGGGGCAGAGCTCAGAGTTCTTTCAGACCTAGAACAGGGAGTTCACCTGCACAATCTTCGGGTGAGGGCAGGGGCCAGTCCTTTCGTAAACAGGCCCAATGACCTACCTTTTCAGCTGCCAGATTCTTCTTGCCTGACAGCACCTTTGGGAGGAAGGTTGGCACTCTTCAAGGAAAATTGGAATTTGATTACCCAAGACAAATGGGTATTGGATATCATACACCAGGGTTACAAGTTTTATTTCCATACCTTGCCTCCTTTCAAAGGCATGCCGGACGTTCCTCCTCAGCAAAGACTAGAGGCTCACAAACAAATTTCTCTGCTACTTCAAATAAGGGCCATACAACCGGTCCCTCTGCCAGAAGTGGGCCTAGGATTTTATTCCCGCCTGTTCCTAGTACCAAAGAAGGGGAACGCGTGGAGACCAATTTTGGATTTATCTATCCTCAACACATATCTGGACATTCCCAAGTTCAAAATGTTGACGTTACAACAGCTTTTACCTCTGCTGAGCAAAGATCACTGGATGGTGACTCTGGATCTCAAGGAGGCTTACCTTCATGTTCCTATCAGGCTCAGTTGCAGGAAGTATCTGCGTTTTCGGGCTGGGACTTCTCATTATCAGTTCTCTGCATTGCCCTTTGGCTTATCTACTGCGCCCAGAGTGTTCACGAATGTTCTGGCTCCAGTGATAGCTTTCTTCAGGCTAAGAGGAATACAAATCTATCCTTATTTGGACGATTGCCTGATTCTGGCCCAAGGAAAGGACGAACTTCTTCATCATTTACAGTATGTGATAGCAGTGTTAAGATGCCTGGGGTATTCTGTGAACGAAATAAAGTCCAGTCTAGTACCCTCTCAGGACATGTGCTTTCTGGGTGTGAGACTGAATACAGCATCACAGATGGCCTTTTGACCCCGGACAAACAAAAGAATCTTTCTCTTTACTTCCATCAATTGTCTCGTCAGTCCAGGCTGACTGCAAGGACAGTCCTTCAAGCCTTGGGGTTCATGGCATCTTGTATTCTGGTACTTCCCAATGCCAAACTGCATATGAGGAAGCTACAATGGTATCTCAAAATGTATGGACACAGCACTGCCAAGATATGGACACTGTCATTCAGATAATACCTTGCATTCAAAAGGAATTTTTGTGGTGGGCTCAGGAATGTCACCTAAACAAGGGACTCTCTGTGACCCGGCCAGAGGCGAGTCAGATTCTAACGACAGATGCCTCAGACAAAGCTTGGGGAGCTCATCTGAATGGAAAATGGGTACAAGACACGTGGCCTGCCAGACTTCAACATCTACATATCAACTTGAAGGAGATGTTAGCAGTCCAATTTGCATTAATAGCTTTCAAGGATTTACTTCTTCCAGGGCAGGTGTTGGTTCTAACAGACAACACAACTGTCATGTGGTACATCAACAAGCAAGGGGAACGCATTCTTATCCTCTATGCAGACAAGCAATGATTTTGTGGGAGACTGCTCTCAGTTTACAGCTAAATCTTCAGGCAAGGTTTCTGCCAGGAGCACAGAACTCCTTAGCAGATGTGTTGAGCAGACAAATTATGGATCCCCACGAGTGGAAATTGGATCCTCAAGTATTTCAGAAATTGACAGTGTTATGGGGAACTCCAGACATAGATCTGTTTGCTTCTCCACTAAACTACCAGCTGCCAAAGTTTTGCACGAAAAGGTTTCATCCCACAGCCTGGAAAGTGGATGCTCTCTCATTCAATTGGAACAATCTTCATGTGTATGCCTTTCCACCTCTGCCTCTCCTCCCAAAGGTACTCCTGAAGGTCAGACAGGACAAGCCAAATATGATTTTAATAGCTCCAGATTGGCCTCGACAGCACTGGTACCCATTACTGAGAAGTCTGGTACGGGAGCCTCCATGGCCTTTGCCTTCGATTCCTCACCTGCTGTCTCAGGAGAACAGTCATTTACTCAATGTCAAACTTCACTCTCTACATCTAACAGCCTGGCATATTCTGTTTTAAACCCTGGAGGGTCTCAGCTTCCACAACAAGTTTTGAATGTTATTTTGGAGGCCAGAAGGCCTAGTACAAGGAAAGTGTACGCAGATAAATGGAGGAGATTTTATTTTGGAGTACAGCAAAGGACTTTGATGTTTCTAAGCCTAATTTAAGTGTGGCTCTTCAATACCTTACTGAGTTACTGGACAAAGGTTTGTCCTTCTCCTCTATTAAGGTTCATGCTGCAGCAATTTCTGCTCACTATGACTGTGACCCACCATTGTTTTCTCATCCTTTGTTTAAGCAATTCCTTAGAGGGGCAAAGAATATAAGACCCCACGTAGAGCTCCTACTCCTGCTTGGGATCTCAATTTTGTGTTGGAGAAACTCACTCTACAAC
This sequence comes from Protopterus annectens, assembly GCF_019279795.1. Lineage (NCBI taxonomy): Eukaryota > Metazoa > Chordata > Ceratodontiformes > Protopteridae > Protopterus > Protopterus annectens. The sequence goes on from NC_056745.1 coordinate 1,188,533,056, forward strand.
CTTTTGAGCCTGCAGCTACTGCCGAGTTGAAATATTTATCATGGAAGACTGCTTTTTTGTTGGCCATTACCTCTGCGAGAAGGGTTTCTGAATTACAGGCCCTTATGGCGGTTGAGCCTTTCTTAATTTTCCATAAGGATAGGGTATCTTTGCACTAATCCTTCCTTTATGCCTAAAGTGGTTTCTAGTGTGGCTTTAAACCAAGCTATTCATTTGCCTACTTTTTATGCAAACCCCCAAAATAAAGGGGAAAAGATTTTACACACTTTGGATATACACAGGCAGTTGCGATATTATTTGAGCAGAACTAAAGGGTTCAGGCAGTCTCAGCAGTTATTTGTTTCATTTGCTTTGGGTTCTCAGGGCAAACCTGTTTCAAAACAAACTATTTCTAAGTGGATTGGTTTTGTATTGCTTTCTGTTATTCCCATCATGGTAAGGAGATTCCAGCTGGGATTAGGCCTCATTCCACTAGGGCTACTGCCACTTCTACAGCTTTTAAGGGGTGGCTACTAAAGATATTTTGGAGGCAGCCACTTGGAGTTCAGTGCATACTTTCTCTAAGCATTACCACCTTCCACTTTACTCTAAATCTAGGGCTGGTTTTGCCACTGCAATTTTACAGGGCATTTTGGCAGCTCCTAATGCTTTATAGTTTTGCCATCCTCCCTTACCTCTGCTTTGGGATTCTACCCATATGTAAGGACTGCAGCAATGTGAGATGAAGAACATAGTACAGTTTTGTACCTACCATAAATGTAGATGTTCGAAGATCCACATTGCTGCAGTCCAATTTACCCTCCCTCCTTCCCCTCTGTAGTTAGAGGCGGTTGTGTGGTTTGAGTTGTGAATATTGTAAATATTGTAAATATGATTAGTGCAGGGGTGGTTGGTTGTTTTTTGCTGTCTTTTGGTTTTGGCCTTTCTTTTTAGGGCCTTCTGACATCTGGGGCAAGAAAAGACTGAGGATATGACGTTGGTCATGCGCATTTGTACCCTGACGTCCTGATGTCAGTCTTAAGCGCCTTGACCGACGTCAGCCTAATACTTTGGTATTCGGGCCGACCGAGGACAGTGGACTACCCATATGTAAGGACTGCAGCAATGTGGATCTTCGAACATCTACATTTATGGTAGGTACAAAACTGTACTTTTTTAAAGACATTAATAACTTTTTAAAAGAGAACAGTTTGAGAAAGTAACGTAAGCTTGATAGAGACAAGGCTGATTATTCAAATAATCAAGCATACCTAGGGAGAAAACAGCCCCAGGGAAATATTTATGAGAATAGCCCTCAAAGCAATAACGAAAATATCCACAACAACAGTTCTGACGGTGAAAGAGGGTTTGACAACACCAGGGGGAGCAATGATTATTCTTTTCAGGAGGGTCAACAATTAAGGAGGTCCGAGAGACTGAAAAATCAAGGGAAATTGACCCCCTGGGGCAGGCAGAACTGCAATGCTCAGAGCAACAGGAACAGCAATTATTACAACAGGGTTGGAGGAGAGACTTTCATTGACTGAGTTATTTAATTGTTTGTGTCTTTCGGCTTTTCCCGGTTAGGGGTCGCCACAGCAGAACTCCGGTCCGCTAATGATTGGCATTAGATTTTCACGTGCTGGCTTGCCGGGCCTAATGCACAACCTTCAACGAAGGAACGCCCATTCACACATGTCGACACACAGAAGACGCTCTAACTGAGAATCGAATGGACAACGTCTAACTGTGAGGCGACAACGCTACCACAGCACCACCACTGCAGTTGACTGATACAACTGCTATTTCTGACCAAGACTTACTGAATGTAGTTGAAAATGATTGTTCTGATGTAGCAATGGAATGTAATATTTTGAAAAGTGATGGTTTTTACATTTACAACTGCAGTGATGTTATTGCTAGTGAAGGACATTTCACCTTGTTTAAAAAATGGATATTTTTTGTACCTAATTAAAAGACCGACATTGCAAATGTTTTAATTAACTTAAAACTGTACACTAGAAAACTGAATCTTAGTTTATATTACAAAAACAGTAATACAGGCTTGGATAAGAACTTGGTGGCCAAACCTAAGAGCATATTTATCCCCCTCCCCCAGTCACCCATTTATAGTGTCCTTTGAGAAATTATGTGAACAACAATTTAGAAAAATAGTCAGAGACCAAATATAACACCGAAAATCTTATGAGAGATGAAGCCACTATTTTGAATGAATTGGCAGAAAACAAAATGTATCATGTAATGAAACCAGACAAGGGTGGGGGATAGTTATTATGTCTCACATAGATTACAACTGCAAAATGTTTGAAATTTTGAATGACACTACAACTTATAGTAGGACTTCAAGAAATGCTGTTAACAGAGCTTATGCCAGGATTGATGTTTTTTTTATCTGATGCTCTATTTCAAAATGAAGTGGAAATTGTGGACATAAAATATTTAACAGTTGAGAAACCAAGAACACCAATAATCTTTGGAATACCAAAGATTCATAAAAATATGTGTAACCCCCCCCCCCCTTAGACCGATAGTAGCAGCCTGAGGTTCCAAAATTGAACCAATAGCAGCATATATAGACAAATGGGCAAGTTTAGTAAGTGAGGCACAACATATACTCAAAGTCTCATGGCACTGTTTGGAATTATTAAGACAAATAAATACAGAAAGCTTGGATTTTTGTTTCCTAACTGTGGACGTGGTTAACTTGTTCTCAGTAATTCCCCATAATGAAGGGTTAGATTTCTTCAGGGAAAGTTTGATGGGTAGAAAATTAATAGATCAATCCAAGGTCAATTTATTAGTTGGACTCATGGAAGTAGTCGACTACCAACCTTATGATTTTTGAAGGAGAATTCTATCATCAGGAAGCAGGAGTGGCCATGGGGGCCAAATGTGCCCCTAGTTTTGCGAATCTGGTTCTTCTGGAATGGGAGAGAAGATATGTTTTTCCTCTGCCTTTATCGCCAATGTATGTGATATTTCTGGATGACATACTATTTTTATGGCATGGAAAGGAACATATGATGAACAACTTCGTAAAATATATCAACGGTACAACCACTTTCCTTGTGTTCACATGTAAATGGCAATATGACAAGATACAATTTTTAGATATTGAGTTGACTAAGGACATTGCTGGGGGCACATTGGCCAGTAGTGTCCACAGAAAGGAAATGTACTCCAATATGTTACTAAACTACAACAGCTGCCACCCCTTCCATCAGAGGAAGGGTATAATAAAATGGTTAGGTTATCTAGGCTTATTAGTAGCAACAAAATATTTAAAAAAGAGATTTATATATTAATTGGAATGTTCCGAAATAGAGGCTACCCCTTAAGTCTTTTGTTGAAATTAAAGAGAGAAGTTATGTTTAAAAGAAACACTACATTTAACCCTATTTTAAAAGCAGGTCTAAACACTAATAGAATCAACACAGCTAAGCTAGACACAGATGTTCTGGTATTACAATACAATACAGAAACATCAAACGTGGTATCAAGTGTTAATAATATATGGGAAACTCATTTTGACAATGAAATGAAGGGAAAGTTGGGGTATAAACCTAAGGTTGTGTATAGTAAGAGGGCATAATATAAAGAATATTCTTGAAAGTGTGGGGTTCGCAAGACCTGTAAAAATATTAATGATGGTATGAATGTCCTTATAGGAAGTTTTGAACACAGTATAGGATGCCTGGGTATGTGCAACTGCAGCACCACTATGGTAGTTTATTTAGCTACATGCTTATCATGCCCTGGTTTCTGTGTAGGTAAAACCAAAAGAAGGCTACGGGATCGCATTACTGAGCACCTCAGAGACATTAAAAAAAATGAACAATGCGTTATATGTTCACACTCTAGAATGTCCCATCTATAAGAGATTATTTTTCTTTGTCATTGATAGAGTACATAGTGACTCTAGGGGTGGGGATGATGAATTAGAATTAGAAGCTAGAGAAACTAAATGGCAACTGAGATTAAATGCTTGTTGCAAGCCAGGTTTAAATTATTATTGTTCAATAGCTCCCTTTTTGAAGCAAAGGGCAGCAGAGGTTTAATTTCAAGTGTACTATGAAAACACCTATTTGACTGCAACATTATGTTCTGCGCTTTTAAGTTCATTTTTTAACAATGTTTTATATTTTTATTTTTATTATTACTATTCATATGAATATTTTTATCTTGAATGTACTGATTATTGTGGTTTATAGCATGTTATTTTGTATATTGCATATTCAGGGGAAGTACGCTTTTAAGTTAGTCAGGGTGATTTCATTGATGCAAGCAAAATCATGAATAATTGCTTAAGTAATTAGAGTATATAAAGGAATTTACATCATAATTGAATGACTCTGATTAAACCAATTCATGTTTCTTGACGAAAACTTGTGTTTCATGCAAACACTGCCTTGGTGGCTCGCTTTTTTGTTTTTATTATTGTTTACATGTTTTTGAGCCGTTCGGCTTGTTTCTTGAAGTGATGCCTGACACAGATGTCATTATACACATGTAATTAGTAGAAAACTTAATGGTTAAAATAAAGTTTATTAATATGAAAATATGCCCCAAAAATGTTTTACAACTTTGTCCTTCGTCAGTCTGTGTTCACATTACAAGAAACTTAACCTTGCCTTGTATACAAGCAGTAAAATACATTAATTGAATCATTGATCTCAGCTGCTGGCATAAAATTTTAGCAAGAGGGCTGTTGTGAACTGTTTTTTTTTACTAGATATACAGAACCACTGAACTTCTTAATAAGCATACAGTTTAAGCGCAGACCACAGGGGAACATGCCTTGAATATTAAGTCGATATTGCTACTCCTATGTCAATGTTGCTGCTCCTATAATCAGCACATACACTAAAATGTGTAGTTATGGTCTTAAGCATTTTAGAAGCATTATCTGGTTCAGCCCCATACGCAGTGCCCACCACATTATGGGAGGCTGAACATCACAGTGCTTCCTCAAGCATTTTCACATTCCACAGATACGTACTGCAGTGTTCAGGCCGTAGGAATATTAACAAGTCTAACGTTCTTTGACATCTAGTAACTCATTATTATTGAGTATAAAGCAAATAACTTTGTAGATCATCCTATTTGTAGTGTATGTAGTAGCCCACTGTAAGTGTAGCACTTACTATATAGGCAAGACTAAAAGATCCTTCAGACAAAAAAATCATTGAATTTATATATCAGTGATATAAGAAATCGGGTATTAGAAAGTGATTTGGCTAGGTGTGGTTTCTACTTATAGTCAGTCTGACGCCCAAAATAGTTTTAAATGACACAACTTAAAAGTGTTCGGAAGAATATTATAGGTGTAGTCTATGATAATATTCTGTTGAACAGTGAGATCAATGGGCAGTATAGAATGAAAACATAAAAGGCACCAGATTTGAATAATTTCACAGTGACAAGATTTTTGCAGCCACTCAGTTAATGTCAGTCTCATAGCTTCAGAAGGAACACATCCTAAAGTGGTATTGCTTGATGGACAAGAGATCACACCCCACAATGTCTCAGGCCACACCCTTAGAACCGCTTGTAGTCCCTGAACGGCTAAGCAGAGGACAGGCCAGCTGATACAAAACCAGCATTTCTGTTGAATAAGACTATTCCAAGTCAGGTAGAGGTGAAAAATACAAAACACCAAGACCATAAATGAAATATTAAATATTATAGTCATCCAGAACCGACTCAACAAGACTGGCATAATTCAATAGTAACAAAAAGTACCCATCAAAACTGAATTCATAGTGTTGAACATCAACTACAGGCACTCCAGCTCTATGCTAGGAAGCTCCTGATATGAAACTCTGCTGTACTCCAAGTGCATAGACACCAAAGCATGCTTCACCAAGGAAAGAGCCTGAGACAGAATTAGTTACTTAATTTGGGTGGTATTCCTCAGATGGCACTAAAAGGTTGGACACCAGCTGACATTTGGTGCTAAAATATTAGCCAGAATTCAAGGCTCTTGCAGATGTTTCATAGCATAGTCATGAATTCCAGCTTGTTTCCCATAAATTGTATAATGAGCAAATACTGTAACCATAGAACCATGAAAATAGTATGTTATTCCCAAAGCCTCTGCCTCAGAGGTGTTAACCTTCATGTGACTGCTGTTTATCCACCAATCAATTGCATTCATACTGTCCACTTAATATGTGGTGTATGCTGAAGGGAGAAAGAGCGGTAATGCTGGGTATCATATGCATGGCAGTGATACCACATACCCCTGCCTCTAATGAATCCTGCAAGTGGAAGCATTTAAGTTTTGGGTAATGCTACAGCATTACTTATTGCATTGTGTGGGGTTTGTGGAGTTGTGCTAATTACTTAACTATTATATGACACTAGAGGTATTCTGAACTGGATTCTGCTGTCTGTTGAGATATTCAGTTATTTTTATTTTTTCCTTCTAAGCCCTTCTTTCAACAATGAAAGCTTCCCTGGTCTTTGGCTGTCTGAGGAGTTTAATGAGCATGGCTGTCACCTTTATTGAGGCTTTATGATGCATTTCACATACTAACATACAGTGTCCAGTTTTTGCATTTCTCTAATAAAACTCAGTGGTAGCAAATTTCAGGAAATTGTTGCTGATTACAGTATGTTCCTCTTGCTACTGAACCACTGTTTGTCTTTAAGTTGTTGTTTGTCTTTCGGCTTTTTCCCGGTTAGGGGTCACCACAGCTGAACTCCGGTCCACTAATGATTGGCAGTAGATTTTAATGAATGCCAAGGTGCCAGCTTGACGTCCAATCTTCAATGAAGGCACGCCCATTTACGCATGTCTTTCGAATGCCCATCCAACCACGGGGAGGACATGCAGACTCCACACAGAAGGCACTCCCCGCACTCCAGCCAAGAATCGAATGGGAGAACCTCTTGCTATGAGGCAACAATGCTACCACTGCACCACCGTGGCTATACTGTTTATCTTTAAGTAATAGCTGTAAATTGATCCTTGTATTATTTTATACCTGGTATGTCATCCGGAACATCTGGTCTTATTAATTCTGCAATGTACTTGTTTATGTCTTCTCTACATCTTGCCAATTCTTACACTGCTGGGACATTGGAGTTCTACAGAATTCTGCAGGGCCTCTTGTGCTTGCTTTGGATCATTATCCCTTGAGCAGTAGTTTTACTGGACCATTAAAGGCTTTTGTTATCAATTCTGAGTGCTCAATTTATTTAATTCTAGGGCTCCAAAGATAAGAACTCCTTCTCTTATATTGTTATTTATAGCCATCTGAGTTAGTCAGAGATTATTTCAGTCAACATCAGTGATCTAGATCCAAGTCTGTGCTCCTGTCTTTGGGCTGAGAGTTAAGTTTCTCTGGATTTTGTGATCCACCAAGTTCTTTGTTTTATTATTACTATTATTATTTTTTTTTTTTTTAGAATTTATAACTGGGGTGATTTTCATCTTTTTTTCCCTTGGAACTTTTTTGTGCGATATACTGAACAGCTTTTTATCTAGTCCGGTAGTCCTAATCTGACTGTGTAAGGCCATGGAATATTTTAGAAAACATGACAGGGACTTCTTGATGATGTTAAACCCATTTTATCCTTTTAGGGTCTTTTTGAGGTTTTATATCATTATAGGAAGCTTATAATTCTAACACATAAAGCTAGGTGCTTTAGTCACGCCTGTATTGTGTTGCCTGTATGGGATTTACAGACTGTGGATGCCCTTTTTATTTTTTTAAGGACTGTCCTGAAGTGAAATCTAACAGGCTTTCATGCCTGGTTGTCTGCATGAGATAAAGAAGGTTCTTTTTTGTCACAAAATGCTAATCAGGAACATTTTTCCCCACTGGTTCTGTATAAAGTATTCTATACAAAAATGATTTCCCCCTGCAATAAGCCTGCAGTTATCTCAGAGAACTGAGCAATGTTTGACTTGCATTAATAAAAGATATGGCTAGACAAAAACCTTTACGGTTTATTTGGTAGCGGTCTTGGCAATGCCATTAGTCAGTGTCCAGTATAGAATAACATTGCAGGGGATAGGGGCATTTGCTGTCTCTATCAGATTACTTGAAGACATCACTACAGAAATTCAGTGAGTCAGTTTTCATTCATCCTAAATCGCTGGGTACTAGTTATTGCAGTACCTGGTTCAGTGATGAATCTGTGTCATTTTCTAAGGAATTATTATGTATCATTCTGAGATACGTTTTGTTTGTGTGGTTATTGTGGGAAGAAATCATAATGGACACTCACTGCACTTGACATTCCATTTGAGTTCAGTGACCCCTGACAGAGTGTCAGAACCATTCTTTTGACTGTTGTTCTGACCACTGCCTTGTCCAATTTGCATTTCACATCCACCAACCATATGCTTGTAGGGTATATGAGTCTAAATAATTTTACCAGTGAAGATCTGATTCCTGTTCTCTGCCAGTTCCCCTCAGAGTATGGTATATGTGATCCTGAGAAGCTGAATGTGGTCAATAACTGAGCCATGTCCACTGGTCTTGAGTGTTGTGGCCTACTTTGCATATGGTTAGAATATGTGGGGTTAAATTATCCAAGATTGAACTTGTCCTTAGTTTTCTAAGGAAGGATGGGCAAATCTTGAATAACGTTAGAGGCACTAACCTTCTGGAGGGTACGTTTAAGTTGAATGAGTATTATGCTAAGTACTAGCTTGATATATGCTATAACATGGAAATGCTCATGTCTATGGAGGATCTCAGCTATATCTAAATGACAAGCTGTACTTTCCTGGGTGGATATGAAGCTGGACAGCTTGTCTGATGAACTTGTACAAGTCTTGATTTGGGGGCCTTTGGAATGGTTTTGAAGTGAGATTAAACTACATCATTAATGAGAGTTTGTGTCCTTAATTTTAAGCTTGCATCTTATATCTTGTAGTCTAAACTCTGTCCAGACTAAATAGTTATATGTTGCTTGAGACCCTCAGGCAAGTTATTTTTGTCAGATAGACTTTCTGACTTTCTGAAGACTATTATATTTCATTTCTCATTGAAATAAACCTTTGTGACTCCAGCCCTCAAGAAAACATGTTTGAATCTTGACTGTTTTCTTATTTACCCCCACTTGGATCTTTCTTTTATTGGAAAGGTTATCAAGAATGTTGTCTGCATACAATGTGAATCATGTTGAAAGACCACAACCTTCTAAACCCTTTTCAGTTTGGAATTTAAACTGAGTCATCTCCTTGGAACAGGAGATCAGTATTAGCCCTCCATGATCCCTACTGTTTAAGATATACCCAAGTGGTGGTGTCTGATCTTAATACCTTTTCCTTCCATCCTCTGCTTTTGAGTGATTTACCTGACTAGAAAATGCTAGCCATATTTATATACCAAATATTAGATCTGTACTTGAAGACAGGTATTCATTTGCAGGAGTTTATGATTTCTGAGGAACATTCCTGATTCAAGGTTACATTCAAGCACTACAAGCCATGTTTCAGCCATTTAGTTAGCCAAAATAGATACAATGTAAGTTATCTCAGTCATACAGTGTAACAGAAGTTGTAACAGACTAGAGTGAACTCTTATTGCAGATTATAAAGATAAACATAAATTAACCACATAATTCAAGTTTAACTAATTCTGGATTTAAGGACTAATAAAAATGCAGTAAAATGAGTGTCTTAAAGAACTAACCATCCAGTAACAGGCAAATAGATGTGCAGCATGACAGTTAACTTCTGCATCCTACTCTCTGCACCAACAAAAGGAAAAGACAGACACCATCAATTCAGCTACTTTATGAAGTATCAGAAAATGGGTATGATTTTTAGAAAGCGAAAGAAAAAAAGAATTCATGCATTTTCTTTATAAAGTGTGCTAGAAATTATGGAGATCCACCATAGCATTTCAGTAATTAAGGCTAATATTCAAGTTTCATAAAATCTACCGCGGTGGTGGTGCTGTGGTAGCGTTGTCGCCTCACAGTAAGATGCTGACCGGTTCAATTCTCAGCTAGAGCGTCTTCTGCATGGAGACATGCGTGAATGGGTGTAACTTCGTTGAAGGTTGTGCGTCAGGCCTGGCAAGCCGGTACATAAAAATCAACTGCCAATCATTAGCGGACCGGAGTTCAGCTGTGGCGACCCCTAACCGGGAAAAGCCGAAAGACACAAACAATTCAAGTTTCATAAAATGTGAGTTAATGTTACATTTAACCTGTATTTAATCAGATCTGCTTAACACAATGGGAATTGTAGCCTGTTAGTCAGCACTGCATCAGTCCTGCTTAAAAACAAGAATCTGTGAGCCTTATCTACCCCCTTTCTCAATTCAAACCTCATAAATTTTTACTTGAAAAAGAAATACATTAGACCATTTTGTTCTGTTTTCTAAAATGAAAATGGCTATTATTCCTAGTACTTGGCCTTAAAGTAATTGTATTGCAGATTTTTATTTTCCACTCAGAAATTTACAAATTGTCACCATACTATACTGATGATGAATCTGTTATTTATTGAAACAAGCTGCAGATATTTAATTAATAATGTGGTGATTACTTAACATTAAGCTGTCGATAATGAAACAATGAAGAGCAAATATTGATCAATTAGCTTCTTAAAGAATGGTCAAGAACATCTATAAAGTGACTATCTTGACATATTCCACTTCTGTGTAAAAGAAACATAATTCAGATCTTGCTTATTTGTAGAAGTCAGAGCACCACTTTTCCCAATACCCTCCATACAGGGGACACTGCTCATGCATCTGCTTTACTTATATGGTCAACTCTGATGTCACAGAGTCTCGGGTAAAGGGGAATTCCTCATACAACATCCACTGTGCTGTGAAGACCAAGTAGGCATTATTGTACAGCTGGCTAATGCACAGTTGTATTAATATTCTTTAAGAAAAAAAGTTACAAAAATAACCCAAAATGCTATAATGTATCTCCATTCTTTTCTGCAAAGCATGTTGGAACTTATGCAGATTTAGAATTGAAATTTAAATTAATTTTCAATAGAAGTATTTCTGAGATTTTCATCACTAGTTTCTATTTATATGTTGTGGATTACTGTATAGTTTGATTTGTGCAATCTCAGATGTATTGACTATAGAAAGAATTGTATTTCTACATGAGTGTTAAAACTTATGTCATAGATGACCTCCAAACCCTTGATCTGACCCAGTTTGGTTTTGTCAAGGGCAGGTCTTGTCTGTTAAACCTAGTGGACTTCTTTGAAAATGTCACCAGAGCCATAAATGAAGGCAGATCTGTGCATAAAGTCTCTTTGGACTTGGCTCAATCCCATATTCGGGCATCATTGGACATCATTATGTCATCAGGTGGGTTGCTAACTAGCTCACTGACAGATCACACACAGTCAAAGTTAGAGATTGTACCACAATCAGCAGACCTGTCACTAGTGGGGCTCCACAGGGGTCAGTGCCGGGCCCCCTATTGTTTGGAATATACTTCTCAGAAGTTCAGGCCAAAACAGAGGGGCTATGGCTGACTAAGTTTGCTGACCACTGTAAATTAGATGCAATCATTGAATCCCCAAAAACTGGCAGTATACTTCAAGAGGGACTTACGCAGACCAATGACTGGTGCCAGTGCTATGGACTCAAACTCAGTGCTAAAAATGCATTATCATCCCTTTTGGTAAAAACAATTTCCCTGCTGACTATCATATAAATAATATAACAACTCAGTAGTGAGTGACTCTGGAATGCAAGATGACTGTGGCCTTAACTTTGACCACCATATGTCTACTATGGTAAGGAAGCATTCCGTGTTGCACACCTCATTAACAAAGGCATTGCATCAAGAGCAAAAAAGGTTGTAAGTCCCCTGGACTCATCCCTCATCAGACCCATAATCGAGTACAATGCTGCCTTTGGTATGTAACTTACCAGGCACCTGCAGCAACGTGAGAGACCTCAGAGATTTCTAACTAAGAAAATTCAGGGTCTCCAGCATGTCATATATTGACAGACTGAAATTGCTGTCACTGTACTCAGTAGCTTACAGACTACATAGAGGAGACTTGTGCTTGACCTATAGAGCAATCTCTGATCCAAACCTAATGGAAATGCTGCACATCCACAAGTCATATGGGACATGAACACAAATAACCCACTCCAGGGACCTTAACCTGGCTTGCAACATTAATAGGACCTGATAGAGACAGATATGTCTCACAATTTGCCACTCCTCTGGAATAGGCTAACAATCCACATCAAACAGAGCCCCTCTTTGACTCTGTTTAACGTAGTCTAGACGTGGTTGGGAAACCATAACTATCTGCTAGGGATGTCACCTATGACCCTCCTAGATATGGGCAGTTGTTGCTAATTAAGACCCTGAGTTTAGACAATATCCATCCTCTAGTATTATATTGGGTACATACGCCTTGTAATCTCCTATGAACCTATAATGAACTGTGAGTTAATAGGGCTAAAATCAGTCAGTCTGAATCATGATTGTAAATCTGTTAAATTCTGGAGTAAGGCTAAGTAAACTAGAAGGATTTACGTAATCATGAAGTCTTCAAATGGTCTTTGCACATAATTATGAGGCAGGAATTATGACTATCATTTTTCTGGCATTTATTCCAGCCTCATTATATATTTTTACTAAATTTTCGAATTGAAATCCTCCAGAGACTGCACTATATAAATTGATGTGTTTAAATTGATACACAGATAAATTGATCAATACTTATGACAGAGAAGAGATGGATGGATGGCTGAATGGACAGCAGCGCTACTCTTGCTCTTTATTTTAGTTCTTTCCTTTTTTCAAGATGCCTTTTTGATTTTGAAATTGCACCACAAAACCATATCCAGTTTATATTTAAAATCTGAACAAACACATTTAGTCATACAGTCAGTTATATCTGAACAGAGACATTCTTCAATTCTTATTCAGTTGACAATCATTTACATTTTTTGTAACAACGTTTCTAGTTTCGTACAGTATTTCATATTCGGGACTTTACCTATTGTCATCGTGTTTATTTCATTTTGGTGGACAGCAGTGACAAGACTTACAAATTCAGAAACGCTAGGAAGAGTTTCCTCATTACAATTTGTAGGTATTACCCTTCCTGCTGTGGCCAGTAGTGCCAATACTAATGGATGTTTCTGCTCACTAATGCCGTTAGCAATCGGTGCATTTCCCACTATAAGTGAATCTAAGATGATGCATTTGTCAGACCAAAGTGCTTTAAAAAGTACTACATATCTTCCCCAAACCTTACATTTTTCACACATATAAAAGGTATGATATTAATCGGCTTTTAGCAATTTCTTATATTTCCAACAGAATTCTTCCTTACTGTTGTATATTCTACGTATTTTATGTGGTGTAAAAATAATTCTGCATAAGTACTTCCATGTAAAAGCTTTCCAGTAAATGATGTTTGTTGTTAATCCTACCAATTTTAAAATAAATTCTTTGCTACTATCATCTCCCACAATTTCAAGATCAAACACACTGTTCAAACTCAGCCTCTCCACAGGCTACATGCCCATAGAGTGTTGCACAGCAATGGTTATTCCACTCCACAAAGATGGAGCCACAACAGACACCCCGGGAACTATCGCCCTATAAGCCTGACTAGCTTGGTCTGCAAGGCTATGGAGTACATCATCGTGGATCTCATTAACAGAGACATTGGGAACCTCCAAACACTGGACCCTACCCAGTTTAGCTTTGTTAAGGGCAGATCATGCCTCCTAAACCTGGTGGACTTCTTTGAAGCAGTTACCAAGGCTATAGATGAGGGAAAGGTGGTCCACACAGCCTACCTAGACCTCGCAAAGGCCTTCAACACCATTTCCCATTCTGGTATTATAGACAAGCTCACCAGCGTGAACATAAACCGCTACATCATGAGATGGGTTGCCAACTGGCTCACGGACAGAACCCACATGGTAAGAGTTGCAGGAGCTAGGTCTGACTCTAAACCGGTTACAAATGGCGTTCCCCAGGGCTCAGTCCTAGGACCCCTCCTGTTCGGTATATACTTCTCAGAGGTACAGGCAAGCACAGGAGGACTATGGCTGACCAAGTTCGCAAATTACTGCAAACTAGGGGCTATAATTGACTCTCCGGCTGACACAGACACCCGCCAAAAGGGTCTCACTGAGACAGATACCTGGTGTCAAAACCATGGCCTCAAGCTAAATGCCAAAAAGTGCATAGTCATCCCCTTTGGAAAAAACAAAGTACCCGCAAATTACCACATAGGTGGTAGCCCCCTAAATACGGAAAACGAAATAAGGGATCTGGGGACCCAAGTAAATAGTAATCTCTCCTTTGATAATCACATTGCCAAAGTGGTTAGAAAATCATTCTATGTGGTCCACCTAATCACAAAAGGGTTTGCATCCAGATCAAAAGAGGTCATTGTGCCCCTCTACTCATCACTCATCAGACCCATCATAGAGTACAATGCCCCATTTGGGATGTACCTTACAAGACACCTGAAACAGCTGGAAAGACCACAGACGTACCTCACCAAGAGGATCACTGGCCTCAAACAGATGCCCTATGCAGCTCCACTGAAGAAACTCCAGCTGTACTCGGTTGCATACCGCCTACTCAGAGGTGATCTCTGCCTGACAAACAAGTCCATGTCCAACCCAGAATTGATGGACATGCTCCACCTAAAGAAAACCATATCCCCTCGAGCTACACGCTTTAGGGATCTAATCCTCACCACAACAATAAATAGGACGTGCTGGAAGGATAGATTCCTGTCCCAGAGACTTCCCATGCTCTGAAACAAGATTCCAGTCTACATTAGGCAGTGCTTCTCACTAACACTCTTCAAGAGAAACCTTGACGAGTGGATGGGAAACAGGACGTTTACCCCTGGGATCACTTCAGTGGCTCTGCTGGACAGAGGCACAGGGAATTAATCTAAGGGGGCGGCGAAAGCCAATACATTCTGGCTAGGCTTATAAATGCCTTTAGGCAGATAGCCTAGTACCTTCCTATTAACCTGTATTGAGTAATAAAGTTTCAGTATTTATTATCAAATTTTAAATCCATCTCTAATATTAATTTGTATAATCTGGAAACTTTTGGTTTTACATCGTCATTTCCCCTGATGAGCAATAAAAAATATTCTAGAAAATTAGGAAAGGCATCTTATCCAAGATATTTAATCGAATATTATTAGAATTCAGCTGTTACTATTAATTTCATAATTATACATAATTTTATCTGCTGTAGTAACATTAAATAAAAATGGTTATTCTCCATTTTTCCTAAAGCATTTAGTTCTGGCTTTATTTATAGTAACATACAGAGCAATATGGTAATAGCTTCATATATTGGTTTAATCTGCCTGCCTGCAGAGCTTGCTATGAGATATCAAATTATGCTGGAATGCAATATTGAGTTTTATCATATTCTTCTGAAATGGGATTCCACTTAACGTTTTTGCCTTCAAACCCTTTTTGTTCTGATATACTGTGTGTTTCCAATAAGTTTTCATGCAGCCACCCATATCTGCTTCAATATTCATATATTCGTCAGTCATTTTTAACATAAATCAAAAGACTGAAGATTGTCCATCATACAGAGAATTCAGCTTGGCCACCATATGTAGAGGGACAGAGTTGATTTAGGTATTCTTTACAAGACCAAAGCTGTCCTTAGCAGCCACCACTGTGCAGTCTTCTTTCTACCTTAGACTCTAGCAGGTGAAACGGTGAGAAGATAAAACAGATAAAGCTGTAATATAGAGCAGAAGAATCAAGTCAGTTACCATCTTTTATATTCTTGTGTAAGCACAGAATAGTTAATGAGATAGGATATCAATGTTATTGTAGTCCAACCTAGCTCTTTTAAAACCTATGAAGGAGGAAAAATCAAAAGATTAATCACAGCAGATATTTTCTTTGGTGTATTTCTCCCATCTTCCTAAAGAAAAGCAGTCATCCAAGCCTAAAATACTAGAGTTTGTTAAGTGCTCCAAAAAGAACTGATTTCTGTCAAGTGGAGCTGATAAAACTCAACGTGAGAGAGACTGTTTCCCATCTGTAGATGGTTACCAAAATTTTGCCCAGATTTCATTTCAGTAGCTATCTTGTTTGGAATGGATATCAGTGTTACAGACAGATGCATTGACATGTCCAACAGTAATCCCATCCATGTTAATTTTGTGTTACCCACTACGCCAGAAGAACTTATGAGAGTAACATAACTTTTATAAGTATTTTGTTGCTGTAATACAATTGTGCTTTTATTGTTTCTAAGATGCTTAGGCTCACGCATCTAAATAAGTAAAGTTTAAGTAACTAAGTATTTTTTTAAGTTTAGCAATCAACACATCTAGCATAAGAACCAGCACCCCTTTTGTGGCCATTCAGGAACTTCAAGACGTAGGACTGGAATAGTTTCTTGACTGACGCCAACCTCCCTCCATCCAGGGGGTTTGGGGAAAATCTGTGAAGAAATGTTAAGAAGTTCTAAGCTATTATTCCATTATAATCCTTTCACTGACTCCCCCAAGACTGGATCAGCAGATGCTATGTTATACACTGCTTGTCAAAAAGTTGTTAAAAGTTTTCTAGACAAGACCTGGTTCACCAGGTACAAATGGTGACACCAGTAATGATGTTTCTTAGTGTCTCCCTTTTCCAACAGCAGACAAATGCTGAGACCCTAACAGAAAAAGGAAGCATTCTCTTTCACCATCTCCTTCCTTGTTGTCCACCTAATCTCAAGAAAAGGATAGAAAGAAAGGGAGCAAGACACCTGTGAAATAAGTAAAATGTAGACCAAGGGAGAAGAGACCTTCCTTGTGTAAAATGTAAATCAGGAGAGAAGACACTGTGGTATTCTACATCTCTTTTTGGGACTAGAGACGCAATCTCTTCATGCTGGTTACATCCCCTTATTACATTCCTTCAGGCTCAGAGGGTATGCCGAATAAAGTGTCTTGATTCACAGAATCAGCAGCAAACTTGAATCTAGTTCTACTGATCTGAAATATGTTCATTTCCCACTCAAAGTGAGGGAGCACTTTGCTTCTTGTAGAAAGTCTAATTGTTTGATAAAGTACCAGAAGGTTACAGCAGAAGGTTTACACTTAGTCTGCCCTGATGTTAAGGGACAAATATGTTTAGGACTGTGGAATTTGATATTACAAGATTATTTCTAAGTCAGAATAACCAAAACAAGCTATAAGGAAGTGTTTTATATTGGTATGTTATGTAGCACCCTTGAACTTCCCATCCCTATTAACATGGCATTTAACCGTTTATTCATTTGTTTATATTTATGCTTCATGATGTCCACCTGGGTTGAGATCAGTTTTGTGAAGACCCAAGAAGAAATACTCCATGATACATCATGAACATGAAAAAATCAGCAGTGATACACCCACAAAATGTATGCAATGTAGCACATTTGCATTTCCAATGTATAGAAAACAAATATATGTAAGAGTAATCCCAGTACCACCGATAGTTGCAGAATAACGTGTTATAAAACCACAAAAAGAAGAAGAAGCGACCAGGAAATCTTCACCGTTTATTAAAACAGAAATCTTTAAATCACTGCTCTAGCACCTCGGCCTATACAAGCCTTTAACAGAGTATAACTTATTCCAAAACCATTTTATTAAATACTTCTACCCTGGATTGCCAAGCTGTAGACCTGTATCTATAGAAAACCCTATCTGGCCTTTTACAAGGATTGTGAGTCTTTTAAAGCTACCCAAGTTTTCTCCAAAAAGTGGATTTCTGCCTGCCCATAAACCAACCTATACATCTACTTGTTTTCTTTGCTGGAGCATTGAATTCAGAAGAGCAGGAATCCATATTTTTGATGTCCATCTCTAGTTATGTTTCTACTAGAAAAGGGTACAAGTCAGGATTACACACCACATGTTTGTATCCTTTGCTCCAGGTAGAGTTTGTAGAGGTTAGGCAAACCCTTTCTAAGTGAAGTGACAGCTGCAGTTTCTTCTGCCATCATGTCACTATCTACCAGTGGAAAATAAAGACCTTTTCACCAAAGTTATGTGTATCTCCAGTGTTGGCTTCTAAAATACCCTAAGCTATGGCCACTTAGTTGATGGTTTGAAGCATCATTGCCTGGATCCTTCTTGCAGGACTCAGGGTATCTATGATACCTCAGTACTTCATCACTTCACCTTCTAGACTTTGCCTTTTGCCTCTTACCTCTCCCCCTGGCTTTAACTTCTTGAGAATGTTTACATTTTACAGTTTGGGAATCCTTACAGAAGTTGCTCATCGCAGAAGACCTCCAAAATCAGATATAACAGATGTGTACTAACCATACTAGTTGATATGTAAAGAGGTACTCTACAGGAAGTACTTATTACCCTTCAGCAATCCATTTGTGTCTAGACAGCCTTTCCTTCCAATATCCATGAATGAATTTCCAAGTTGTGTAAGTATATAATCTTTTGTTTTTCTTTCAGACTGTTCTACTCATTGTATGATTGTCAAACTGGGGGTCTCATGTGCTGGACATATTCTCCTAGTCTGGCATGGATTACCTGAGCTGGACATTTACTCCTAGTCTGATATGAATCACATGAGCTGGACAGATCCTCCTTGTCTGATCTGGATCACATGGACTGAATATAACCTCCTAGTCTGGGAAGTATCACAAGGGCTGGACATGTCCTCCTAGTCTGGTGTAGATCTCATGGGCTGAATAAATCATCCTAGCCTAATATGGATCTCTAAGGATGAATATATCTTCCTAGTCTGGTGTGGATCACATGGGCTGAATATAGCCTCCTAATCTTGTGTGGATCACATGAGCTGAATATGTCCTTCTAATCTGGTATGGGCAACGTGGGCTGAATAGGTTAGTCTGGTGTGGATCATATAGGTTCATAGGTTCATACTAGGCTATCTGCCCTAGGGCATTTATAAGCCTAGCCAGAGTGTGTTTGGCTTTCGCCACCCATTTTAAATTAATTTTGCTATGCCCTTTTTCGAGGTTAGTATACTGTGCCTCTGTCTAACAGTGACACAGAAGTGATACCCGGGGTAAACCTACGATCTCCCATCCACTCATCAAGATTCCTCTTGAAGAGAGTCAATGAGGGACTCTGCCGAACCTGGACTGGGATTTTATTCCAGAGTGAAGGGAGCCTCTGGGTTATGAATCTGTCCCTCCAGCATGTCCTATTTATTTCAGTGCTGAGGTTCAAGTCTCTCGAGCGCACTCGATGGGATTTGGATTTTCTGAGGTGCAGCATGTCCATTAATTCCTGGTTGGACATGGCTTTATACGTCAGGCACAGATTGCCTCTGAGCAGGCGGTATGCCACTGAGTAGAGCTGGAGTTTCTTTAACCGGGCAGCATATGGCATCTGTTTGAGCCCTTTGATCCTCTTGGTGAGGTACTTTTGGGGTCTTTCCAGTTGCTGCAGGTGTCTGGTAAGGTACATCCCAAAAGGGGCATTGTACTCAATTATGGGCCTGATGAGGGATGAGTAAAGAGGCACGATGACCTCCCCTGATCTTGATGTGAATCCCTTCATGATTAGGTGGGCTATATAAAATGTTTTTCTAACCACTTTGGCCATGTGGTTGTCAAATGAGAGATTGCTATCAGCTTGGGTCCCCAGGTCCCTAATTACTTCTTCTGTACTTCATGGATTACCACCTATGTGGTAATTTGTGGGCACTTTGTTTTTGCCAAAGGGGATGACTATACACTTTTTGGCGTTTAGCTTGAGGCCATGGCTCTGGCACCAGTTGTCAGTTTCTATGAGGCCCTTTTGGAGGATGCTTGTGTCAGCTGGAGAGTCGATTATGGCGCCCAGTTTGCAGTCATCTGCGAACTTGGTCAGCCACAGTCCTTCTGTGTTGGCCTGTACCTCCGAGAAATATATACCGAACAAGAGAGGTCCCAGGACTGAGCCTTGTGGGATGCCACTTGTAACTGGTTTGGAGTCTGACATGGCTCCAGCAATTCTAACCATGTGGGTTCTGTCCTTGAGCCAGTTTGCAACCCATCTAGTGACATAGGGGTTTATATTTAAGCTGGTGAGCTTATCTATAATGCCCGAGTGGGGTATTGTATCGAAGGCTTTTGCGAGGTCCAGGTAGGCTGTGTGGACCACCTTCCCCTCGTCAATGGCCTTGGTGACTGTTTCAAAGAAATCGACCAGGTTTAAGAGGCAGGATCTGCCCTTAACAAAGCCGAACTGGGTAGGATCCAGTGTCTGTAGGTCCCCAATATCTTTATTTATGAGGTCCATGATGATCCTTTCCATAGCTTTGCAGACCAAGCTACTCAGGCTTATGAGGCGATAGTTTCCAGGATCTGTTGAGGCACCATCTTTGTGGAGAGGGACCACTATTGCTGTACGCCACTCTTTGGGTACATATCCTGTAGTAAGGCTGAGATTGAGCAGTAGTTTTATGTTTGGGTTTAGCTCTTCTTGGAGTTTATGTAGGACGCAGCCCGGGACACCGTCTGGTCCCATTGATGCTGTGTTTTTTGCTTTGGAGAGGGCGGCTCTTACCTGAGCATCTGAGATGTCAGGGGGGCAGCACTATGCTGGGATAGATATTTGACCTTTTGGTGGGGAGGGGGGGGAGTTTGCGCTGAACCTGTCAGCTAGGATGTTGGCAATGTCTGTGGGTTTGGTGTATTTTTTGTCATTTTGGACTAATTCTGAGCATATCTGGGAATTCCCACCCAGGTTCCTAACATAACTAAAGAAAGCCTTGTGATTATCCTTAGTGTCATGTGCAATTTTTCTCTCGAAGCTGGCCTTAGACGATTTTATGAGTGCCCGTAGTTTTTTACTAATACTGATCAGAGATGCCTTCCCTTTTTGGGATTTTGCTCTATCATGTAGTAGCTTCCTCCTTCTTTGTATAGTTTGTTTATGGCTGGGGTCCACCAGACAGGACGTCTGCCTTTGGAGGATTGGGTCTTGGTTTTATTTGGAATTGCATGATCCATACATTCCTGAAGGTGTTCATAGAATGCGTTTATAAAGGATTCTGCGGTCTGGGCCGTATTTTCCACAGGCCTGGGGGCTTTAAAGGATTTCACCTCGGTTTTGAGGAGTGTGAAATTTGCTTTAGAGAAGTTTTTCACTGTGGTTTTCTGGGCAGGGGGTAGGGTCGGGATGTGAATATCCAGTGAGATTAGTTTATGGCCTGATCTTACCAGTGAAGGGTACACTTCTGGTCTGGAGCATAGAGTCCCCATGTTGGTGATGATCAGGTCCAGTATGTTTTCCCCTCTTGTGGGAGTGGTAACAAGTTGTTTCATAGCATTTGAGTTTATAAATTCTTGGAACCTTTGGGCTAGGGTGTTGGAGCTAGAGTAATGCTCCCAGTCTATGTTTGGGAAGTTGAAGTCGCCCAATATAATGGTGTTTGGAGAGACCTTCATATTTTCCAGTGTTCTCAGGAAGGCCGAGTGGGTTCCTGGGTTTGGGAGGGTGGTCTGTAGCAGGCTATAAACTGGAAGGCAGTTTTACCCATTGTTAGTTGCACATGGATAGTCTCTGATGCTTCGTGCTGTGCCACCAACCTGGAGGTGTGGGTATCTTTGACGAATATTGATACTCCCCCCTCCTTTTGTGGTTTGGTCCAGGTTTTGGGGCCGAAAAGCATGGCATGAGGTATAACCTGGTAGTGCTGGGGTGCTCTCGGGAGCCTTGAACCAGGTTTCTGTTACTGCACAGATATCGATGTTCTCCATGCTAAGGAGAGTTTCGAGTGCGTGCATCTTGATGTTTAGACTTCTGGCGTTGAGTAGCATTACTCTTAGTTTCTTATCCCTTGTGATACCTATGGAGGTGGGTTTGTATTTTGAGCCTTGCCTAAAAAAGGCACTATGGGGGTAGCAAGAGCCTTTGCCAATATCCGAAAGCCCAGGGGTGACAGGTGCAAGCCGTCCCTAGCGAAGCATTGTGGCTTGTCGAGCATGTCATCCCAGGCTGACAGGCATTAGATCCCCTTTGAATGACACCAATACTTAAGCCGATTGTTGAAATTGATCATCTTGTCTTCATATTTTGGCATCATTCTTGGTGAGGGTAAGATGCTACTCAAGGTCAGGGTCATACCGGCCTGGGCTACATGCTCAGAGAGCTCCTCTATGTCTCTTTTCATGTAGTCCAGGGAGGTACATCTCAGGTCATTCACACCAGCATGGACAATGACTGAGTCATATTTGTACTTGCCTTGGAGTAACCTGAGTGCTTGTGTTATGTGGCGGATCCTAGCGCCCGACAGGCAGCTCACTGTGACCTTCTCCTTGTTCAGCCTTGTGAGTGGGACGTCAGTGTGCCTGACGATAGAGTCACCTGTTACAAGTGTATCAGGTGTGTTGTTTAGCCTTAAGGGCTGTGACTGTTCGGCACACTGGCTTTGTGAGCTATGTGTTGCACGTGTTTTGTTTTGGGGTAGCGGTTGCTTGGGTGTCTGCTTTGGAGGTCTCTGCTGCTTAGGCAGATTTTTATTTAGAGACTTCTAGTATGTTTTTGTGTGTTTATGTGTTTGGTTTGCTGTCGTGGTAGGTCTATGTGAGACTGGAATTGTAGTGAGTGTGGTTTCCTTCTCCTCCTGACTGGTTACGTCAGTACTGAGTTGCGAGAGCTTAGCCTCCAGTTTGGCTATATGGTTGCATCTCTCACATTTGTTGGAATTTGTTGGGAGGAGAAGAGGGTTGTCTGTGTACATGAGGCAGTTGTAACATTGCCTCAAGATTCCCAGATTCACCAGCTGGACCGGAGAGGAGATTGACAACTGACCTTTGGACATGCTAGAATAGTATTGGGAATTCCTTTATAATTGAAAAAAGGGCCAATGGGGAACAAGGTACTCAAGGGGAGTTTGTGAGGGTGTGGTGCTTTTAATTTTTTAGTGCTGACTTATATAATTGCTTTAGTGAGCAAGTGCCAGGTAACTTAAATGCAATGTGTTACAGGTAACTTAAATGCAAAAACGACAAACAGTAACTTTCTTTCAAGTGAAACAAGGAAATAAGTACAGTAAGCAATGCAGATATCA
Source organism: Protopterus annectens (assembly GCF_019279795.1). Classification (NCBI taxonomy): domain Eukaryota; kingdom Metazoa; phylum Chordata; order Ceratodontiformes; family Protopteridae; genus Protopterus; species Protopterus annectens. The sequence continues at coordinate 1,188,556,059 of NC_056745.1, forward strand.
CTAGGGATCCACAGAAGCGCTGAAAAGCCGTGTTTTAGGTGGAATTAGCATTTCAGGGAAATAAGCAAACAAACAACAAGCATACAAACAAAGCTAGATTCAGCAGGCCTGGATCTAGTCTGTCCTACAGCAAACAAGGTGTACCAATTTCAGTAAGAAACAGTTCAAATATGCAGGCACTATAAGCCTTTAACCAGAAATTCCCAGCTCAGAAGGGCAGAGTCCAGCCTCTCCTCCCACAAGAGTGCAGACCACGAACCTTCTTAATGTAAAATAACTGGCCTGAAGCCCAAGTGCTTAAACCAGAACTAATACACTTTTAGAATAACAGACACTGAGCCCTCAGTCAGCAGTTCCCAACTTAGAAGGATGTAAGCTACCTGTCCTGCCACCACAGTGCAGGCCACAAACCTTCCTAATGTAAAACAACTGGTCTGAAGCCCAAGTGCTTAATCCAAAAGACTTAGAAAGATAGCTACACTTTAATCAAGTTACTACCAAGCAGTAATAAATACAATTGAATACTTTAAAGAATGCCTGGATTAGTGCTCAAGTTATACAAACAAAGCTAGATTCAGCAGGCCTGGATCTAGTCTATGCTACAGAAAACAAGGTGTACCAATTTCAGTAAGAAGCAGTTCAAATATGCAGACACTATAAGCCTTTAACCAGAAATTCCCAGCTCAGAAGGGCAGAGTCCAGCCTCTCCTCCCACAAGTGTGCAGACCACGAACCCTCTTAATGTAAAATAACTGGCCTGAAGCCCAAGTGCTTAAACCAGAATTAATACACTTTTAGAATAACAGACACTGAGCCCTCAATCAGCAGTTCCCAACTTAGAAGGATGTAAGCTACCTGTTCTGCCACTACAGTGCAGACCACAAACCTTCTTAATGTAAAACAACTGGTCTGAAGCCCAACTGCTTAAACTAAAAGGCTTAGAATGAGTTACACCAAGCAGTAATAAATACAATTGAGTACTTTTAAGATGACGCAAAAGCAAAATAAAGTAGGAAGAATCACAAATACAGTAAAAGCAGATAATTTTTTTTTGAGTGAGCAAATGAGATGGGCCCAGGAGTTACAGGACGGAAACAAGTGCAAATGCAGGCCTTCAAATCAGAAAGTTGAGAGAGGTGGAAGACCGCCCAAACGGCCAATAACTACAAATTCTGGGCCAGAACCACTCCTTATGTGGTAGACAGGTTACCTAATGCTTACCACTCCCACTGATAAGCTAGAAGGCTTCCCTCCAACACAGAAAGGCTTTGGGGGGCTCAGATGCTTACAAACAGTTCTGGATACAGCAAATCTGTATCTGGAACATTAATTACAGGAAAGGTAGGAAACAGGCTTACAATTTTTTTTTTCAGAAAAGTAGCAAAAACAGTAGTAAAAACAATTCACATGCAGTGCAAGCTGGCACACTTGAGTATGTAGCAATATTAGTCCACACACAGTTTGAAAAAATGTAATTAAATTAAAAAGGACTAAAAGCAAGTGCAGAAAGGGTTTATTAGGTAGAATGCGGTAAAGAGATGGGACTGGGGGAGTGTCCTAGATCAAATCTACAATGGGGCGGGCACTGCAAAAGCCACCAAATTTAAACTACAACCAAGAACGGGGGGGGGGGGTTCAACAGAGATATGAGGAATCACAGTGCAAATTATAAAACCCAGAAAATATATACTGATCTCTGTATATTTGCAGAACAGTAAGACAACCGATATCTAAGCAACAATTTAGTTCTATAATACAGAAAAATATACTCAGCTCTATATATTTGCAGATAGTCTTGTAAGGCTGTCTCTCAGCACACAGGTTCCAATTTAAATGCAGGCTGTTATTAATAGGTCAGATTAAGGGAACCTTGAGTTAAACAACACACAAGCTATAAAAACCAGTTATATCAGCTGAAGACAAGGCAGAAAATGAGGGAGGGGTGGGGAAGACAGTTTCAACAGAGAAGTGAGGAATCACAGTGCAAATTATAAAACCAAAAAAATATATACTGATCTCTGTATATTTGCAGAACAGTAAGACAACCAATATCTAAGCAACAATTTAGCTCTATAATACAGAATAATACAGAAAAATATACTCAGCTCTATATATTTGCAGATAGTCTTGTAAGGCTTTCTCTCAGCACAGAGGTTCCAATTTAAATGCAGGCTGTTATTAACAGGTCAAATTAAGGGAACCTTGAGTTAAACAACACACAAGCTATAAAAAACAGTTATATCAGCTGAAGACAAGGCAGAAAATGAGGGGGGACAGTTTCAACAGAGATGTGAGGAATCACAGTGCAAATTATAAAACCCAAAAAATATATACTGATCTCTATATATTTGCAGAACAGTAAGACAACAGATATCTAAGCAACAATTTAGCTCTATAATACAGAATAATACAGAAAAATATACTCAGCTCTATATATTTGCAGATAGTCTTGTAAGGCTGTCTATCAGCACACAGGTTCCAGTTTAAATGCAGGCTGTTATTAACAGGTCAAATTAAGGGAACCTTGAGTTAAACAACACACAAGCTATAAAAAACAGTTATATCAGCTGAAGACAAGGCAGAAAATGAGGGGGGGGACAGTTTCAACAGAGATGTGAGGAATCACAGTGCAAATTATAAAACCCAAAAAATATATACTGATCTCTGTATATTTGCAGAACAGTAAGACAACCGATATCTAAGCAACAGTTTAGCTCTATAATACAGAATAGCACAGAAAAATATACTCAGCTCTATATATTTGCAGATAGTCTTGTAAGGCTGTCTCTCAGCACACAGGTTCCAATTTAAATGGGCTGAATATATCCTCCAAGAGTGGTGTGGATCACATGGTCTCCCTTAGTCTGGTGTATACCATCATGACATGCACCCGCCTGGTGCACATTTATCCAAAGTACAAGAACTTCAAGAAAATTCTAAAATGAACTAAGCTAGTTACTCACTGCAAAAGGTCTTGTGATAAAATCGGCTACTACAGTGCATAAATATTTTTGCTTTAAATATTCTAAAGGAAATGCAGGTCATGTTTGCCTGAACTTCATGTGAAATAAGGTTATTTGTGAATCTAAGTCACGTGGTGTGAAACTCAGTGTTGTAGAGTAAGAAGACAGGTCGGTAGCCTTTTTTGAGTTGTGTCATTTCATGCCATAAGTATTCTGATTATATGTGAGAAAGGTCAGCTTTCCTTCTCTGTACCCTTTCCATATGAGTACGAGCATGTGTATTCATCTTTGTAAACTATATCTCTATTGTAGCTTGACATGTAAATTTACAAGAATATATTAATGTGTGTGTGCTTTTTTTTCTCTTTTTATAGTTATGGATGTACAAGCCTTTGAACGACTGTTAGGTCCTTGTATGGACATTATGAAAAGAAACATTGCAACCTATGAAGAGCAACTGGTTGCCCTGTTTGGAACAAATATGGACATCTCTGACCCTAATGCATAAAATGTCAAAGACATTCACCAAGGCCTGATGGAAAATAGCACAGCAGTGGTTAAACCATTGAAAGTATACCTGTTTTGTGTCGATGCCAAGCATTTCTGTGACAGTAGTTTTCTGAATATTTGGAGTATGCCACTACAGAGGCAGCAACTTTTATAGTCATTCTCAACCATATGTATCAGGAGAATCGATACATTGATGTCCTCAGTAGGCCATCTTCTGCTATACAGAATGGGTACACTTGGCTGGAGGGATTGTATTTTTCTGAATGTGCTATACTGAAAGTTTTGTAGTTAAAATGTTTACTGATAGTAGTACCGGTGATGGAATTCACTTCAGCCTTTAAGGATGAATGTAATTGCTTTCTCACTGTACTACAAACAAGTAGAAGAGTTTATGTACGTTCTTTATTGCTTACCATACATTATTATGTCACCTTTATGTAATAAGTATGCTGTTTTATCTTTTTTTTCAAGTCACACTGATTTGTGTCATCTCCTTATTAAACATGTACATGAATAAAGTCAAAAATGATTTGGTCAAGTTGACCATAATGTTACATAGCCATATGCAGTCCAAGGCATTCATACTTTGCAATAAACCTAAACATTCTGGCTTCTTACAAGATGCCAGGCTCAGTTTTTCATTCCTTTTTTAAAATGTTCTGATATTCATATGATCTCTTTTTATTGCAGGTCTGTTGACATTTTAGACTTGCGTTAGACAAGAAAAAGGAAGTAAGACAGCCAAAAAATGATGGAGATACTGTAGTTACAGGCAATGCAAGTTAGCAGATAAAACAAAATCTGCCCTTGTGCTTTTATAGTGTTGATGTTCATCATATACATTCATGAACATGTTCTCATCATCTACTACTACAGTTTATGTGAGAACATAGTTTAAAGTCTTACTTGTTTTTTTCTTGTGTTTTTTGTTAGTGTCACCTGCTTCTGTTAAGTCTGTATCAGGAGAATTTTAATAGATTTTTTTGGGTTCACTTGTTACATTATAGTTCTTCCTTTTCTGTGTAAAAAAAAACAGTATTAAAAGGGTGGCATAGTGTGTTTTGTTGGGGACAGCAGACTCTTTAATCAGATTGTGAAACATGTTCTTCTGTGTCATATATTTACTGGACAAACAATGGGATAAAGCCAGGAACTCAGAAAATGTAATATATAAGCAGTTTGAAACCAGGATGGTGTAAACAATGATTTCATACATTCTTTTTGTAATTTCCTGCTTTTTAAATTGTCTGATGTCTTCCAGTTTCATTCTAAAAACATACATGATCCTCCAGTTCTGACATTTAATTATTTATATTTGTTTAAATAAATGGATTGTCAATAAGAATTTGTCGCCACCCTTACTTTTATTACTTTTCTTCCTACTGACAGTGGTAAACTTGCTGACTACGAGACTACCAAAACTGCCTGCAAAGTTAGACCTGTTTTTTCTGAGTATCTTTTCTCCTTTATGGATAGTTCTGACTCCATATTACAACGGATCACAATTTTTGAAAAAGGAGATGGAAAACATGTGTCTTATCCTTTCAAGTTTGCTTTTTTATCTGGTAGTATACCTCTCCATTATACTATTAAACAAGTACAGGAATTGAACACAGTGTTTTAAATGTAGAAGTTTAAGGTCTTCTGGGAAGCAGATTAGATAACAATGAATCATTTCAGCCATGTTATTGCAGATGAAACCCAGCTTCCCTTCTAACTTTGGATTAAGAAGTCTCTGAGAAAGTATTCCAGAGGTTTATATATCACAAACAGTCACAGCATGCCTAGTAATGGCTTTACTATAAAATAACTGTGCAGCAGTGAAATGGGTAGGAAGTAACAAGGATTGTGATTAAAGTTTTAGATCATTTTATCTAAAAAAATTACATTTGATGAGTATTACTGTTGTAGTACAAAAGTTTATCTGGCCTCACAAGATACTTGATAAAATGACCTGTATTTGGCATATTGCATAAAGTTTGGGAGACATTTTTTATGGATCCATAAGCATACCATTTGTAAATCTGTTTATTTCCATCACGTTTCCAGGTTTGTTATCCAGAAGACCTTAGGAGTTAGCCAGGTGCATTGAAATGGTGGTATGAGTGCTGCTTCAAATCCATGAAGTGTTCTGTTGCCTAACCTCATATTACATACATTATTTAAATGAAGAACCAATAAATGTTAGCGCATTTGACCTCTGTGAATACATCTGGTACTAGGGCTACCACTGGAGATGTAATCACTGATGCAAAGACCACATAGATCTTTGCTAAGGGGATATGAAGACCATTATGTTATGCCAAGTTAAATCTGTACAAGCCTCAGAGCCATGGCACAGGGGCATAAATATTTGCCTGCAAACCAGCTTCAGTTAACCTAGATGTGACAGGAGTAAGACAGCCAGGGAGGATGGGAGTGAATGGTTGATGCCAGGTTGCAGCCAGGTCTACTGCACTACCAGCATGGGCACAGAGACAGTAGACAGCACCAAGGGTTGTGAATGCGTACGTTCCACCAATTAATATATATGTGCTAGAGCTGGAATCTGTACATGCAGAAATACACTCATCAGTTACCAGTATTGTGCGCATGACCATTAGGAATTAGGGCCATGCAGAAAATACAGGAGACTGCCCAGATGATGACCTTCTGTAATCAGCTCTCACCCATAGAAGAGTAAGTTGGTCAGCTGAATTATAGGAATGCTGATGGATGACAGGCAGCAGACATAAAAATGGTATGAAAAATCTGTGCAAGCATTTTCATTCTAACACGTCTCAATTCTACTCCCTTTGTTAAGTCTTCATTCTGAACATACTGAAAGAAATGCTATAAACTTATTACCGTTTACTATTTCTATGTGTATGTATTTCCAGAGTTAATTTTTTTTGTATTCCGAAAGCAGACGAAAGTGCAAAACTGAGTACTAGGCGAACCAGTTGTAGAATGTAATTATTCTGGGATGTGCCAAAATAGTTATGCTGCAGCCTTGTCAAAAACAGTGAGTGACATGTAAAATATATAAGATTCAGTTAGTCCACTACTCCTGTCCTTCTGTCTCATGGCTGGTTTCTACTCAGAATAGTAAACATGTTGGCATAGCCATTTTCTTTACCAAGTCACAGGTAGAGATAAGAAATGGAAAAAGTTCTCTAAATTACCCTTTTACATTCTCAGTCACATTTGACTTAACAGGATCATAGGATCAGAGGAGATTACTAGGCTAATGGCCCTAAAGCCTTTTTAAGCCTCGCCATTCATTCCCCAATTTTCCTAATTATTACTTCCCACAAGCTAAAATGGCTTTATTATATGCCTATGCCTTAGGACATCTTGAAAACTGCCCCTGTCCATCAGAGTCACAGGTGACAAGCCAGGGATGAATTTGTCATTTCCCATCCATTGGTTCAAATTTTGTTTGAATAGGCTTAGGGAAGAGCTCTGTTTCACAGGAAAGGAGAGTCTGTTCCAGAGAAGGAGTAATCTCTGAGACACATACCTGTCCCTCCAACATGCTCTATTTATGTCACAGACAAGGTTTAGATCCTTAGACTGGGTAATTCTAGGACTGTTCATTTTTCAAATATGTAGTAGATCCTTCAGGGCTGGATTGGAGAATTCCTTGTAGATTAGGCATAGATCGCTCTTCAGTAGTCTGCAAGAGACTGAGTACAGGGACAGGGCTTTGAGGTGGTCTGGCTAAGACATATTATTTACACCCTGTATTCTTTTTTGTAAGGAACCTTTGTGGCCGCTCCAGCTGTTGCAATTGCCTGGTCAAGTACATGCTGGAGGGTGCTTTGCACTCAATTATTGGTCTAATGAGGGCTGAGTGAGGTGAGACTATGATCTCCTTAGATCTGGATGCCATGCCCTCACTTATAATTTGCACCATGTATAATGATTTTCTCACTACCATGGACACATGGTGATGAAAGTTCAGTTTACTGTTAATGTGAGTTCCCAAGTCACTTACAACTGGGTTTACTGTTAGGGAAGTGTTATCAGTGTAATTTGCAGGGACGGTCATCTTCCCAAAGGGTATGATTATGCATTTTTTGCAATGAGTTTTAGGCCAAGGTTCTGGCACCAGTTATTTGTCTAATGGATGCCCCCACCCTAACTTCATGTGTCCTGTCTGTGAGCCATTTGGCTATCCTTTGGGTGACATAGGGATTTATGCCTAAATTTGTGAGTTTGTATATAATACCCAAGTTGGGTATTGTGTCAGATGCCTTTGCCAGGACAAGGTAGGCAGTATGCATTGTTTTGCCCTCATTCATGGCTCTAATGATCTTCTCAAAGAAGTCCACCAAGTTTAGTAGGTATGACCTGCCCTTGACGAAACTGAACTGAGATGGGTCACTGTTTAAAGATTTCCTATGTCTTTTTTTATTAGGTCCACAATAACTCTTTCTATGGTCTTGCATATAAGGCTAGTAAAACTTATGGGTCTGTAGTTCCCTGGGTCTGTTGATGGTCCACCTTTGTGTAAAGGGATGAAAGTTGCAGTCCTCCATTCCCTAGGGATGAAGCCTGTCTGGTGGGTGTGGTTGAACAAATATTCTAGTAGGCCTGACAGGTCATGTTTCAAGCTATTTAGGAGAAATCCTAGGATATTATCAGGACCCATTGATGTACTGTTTGTAGCTCTGAAGAGTGCAGTGAGGACCCAGTGGTGTAACTAGAGTTTGTGCCACCCAGGGCTATCTTTGAGTTTGTCCCCCCTCCCCCCTCACAAAATCATGGTCAACAGCCCTCCCTCCTTCCTGCAGGCATTCCAGTGTCCCATTACTTGGCTATTTCTCCCCATTTACCATAAACACTGTAATGTGCATACTGCTTTATGCTTTACTTCTACAATGATTATTTGGATTTCATTTAAATTTTTTATTTTAAATCTTATAGCACAGACACAAACTTCTGCTAAACAAAGCAATACAGTCTCACAATGAAAACAGATGTAGCATTAAAACTTCTTTGTCTTTGAAACTCACATTCATTGAAACGCATATTAAGAAAATGCATTTGGCCAGTGGAGGATAAAGTTTACCTCTGGGCTGTTTTCAAATCATAGGCCACTTGCATACATGTATTTAGGACCATGCAAACATGCATGTGTTCTATGATTCACCTTCCTGATTGTATTAAATTATATTGCTTGTATAGTACAGCACACTTTTTAGAGCATGTTTTAGCTTCATTGTTTTGAACATTTTTCCATTAAGCAATGAAACAAAATGTATGAACCAGTAATAATGACAAAACTGCCCAGTTCAAAACATTTCCATCATAAAAGTCTACTCAGACTTCCATCATTAAAATCCACCAATATCAGTAAATATGCACAATCTGTTCAGAAGTAAAAGTCTTCTAAATAATTCCACATTAAAGAGATCTGTAACTAATGAAGAGTTTGCTGCTAGCAAGCAACTTTATATTTCATTGTTTCATCTACAAATAAAGTGTCTGTTGCCCTTGAAGAATAAATTGCCTACATTACATTAAAAAATGATAAGCTAGTAATTTTGCAATAGGGAATGGATGGCAAACTGGTAACAGGTTCATAGTTACTAGGTATCTCCTCCAAAGGAGGACATTCACAGGACTGCAGCATCCACTCCCTTTAAAGTACAATACAGTACAGTATCAGCAATCCATCTACATACTGTGGGAGTAGAACCCACAGCCTTCTGCATCAAAAGCAAGTATACTACTTGTGCTACTAACAATGCAAACAGACTTACCATACAAATCACTAAACATCTCTTCCCCTGAAACCTCTCAGCTCTTTGTAAAATCCACTTGACACTGAACTAAATCTCTCAACTTTCCAGCTCAAGAAATCTAGAAAAAGCCAAAATGTATTGGGGGGGGGGGGCGCAAAGGCCCAAAACCAGGGACACATTTTAAACATTGCTTGTATAATCATAGAAGGTTGCTAGAATACTGTTTTGTGTTACCATGCATTTCCTTAAAGATAGGAAGACTGAAACTTAAATGGCTATCATAATTTAGTGAATTCAGTTCTTACTGATTTGCCAGAAAACCACAAATTTTAAGAGGAACAGACCAAAAGTATGAGTCAAACATTCCAGACATTCTGTGAAAATCTGGACAGTTGACAGCTTGAATCACAAGTGATGGTATGGGTAGACAATTCAGGCTCTTGCTCCTTGAACCTAAGGTATGGGATTTGAGCCTGAGTAACACTAACCACCAAGTATACCGACTTGGGGCATTTTACACACACAAAAAAAAATCGGGCTTCACAATCAGCATCAGAATTCACACACACTAAATCAGGCTTCACAATCAGCAGCAGAATTCATACACACTAAATCGGGCTTCACAGTCAACAGCAGAATTCACACACACACACACACACACACACACACACACACACACACACACACACACACACTAACTCAGGCTTCACAATCAGCAGCAGAATTCACACATGCACACTAAATTGGGCTTCACAGTCACAGCAGAATTCACATACACTAAATCTTGCTTCACAATGAGCAGCAGAATTCACAAACACACACTAAATCGGGCTTCACAATCAGTAGCAGAATTAAATTGGGCTTCACACACAGAACCAGCAGCAGAATTAAAAACAACACTCGGGCGTGAATCAGCAATTAGAAAACTCTCCTTACTTGGATAGAATCAGCAGCAGCATTAAATCATGCTTCAGACAATGCACAGACAACACTCAAGCAGGAACCAGCAAAACAAATATGAGCAGCAATTAGAATTCTCCTGTATTTTAAAATTGCACGCGGACAGGAAGAAGAACAACGTGCATACAGACGTGATGCTATGGGACTGTTCTTAAAGAAGAATGCCCTTAAACAGTTTTTAAAAGTATTAAAGTTGACAGTCCCAAAAGTGCCGCCCGGGGTGGACTGCCCCTCTCATGACCCCCCCCCCCCCAGCTATGCCACTCTGAGGACCTGTTCTTTAGTAATACTTGGTGGAGAAGTGATAGTGGGTATTTCCTGGGGGAACTGGAGGTGATGTGGAGGTAAAATTTCAGCTAAATTTATCAGCCAGCAAATTTGCTATATCCCCCAGTTTGGTGCAGGAAGTTCCATTTACTATTAGCTCAGCAGACTGATGGGTGTTCCCTTTAAGGTTGCATACATAAGTGAAAATTCTATATGGTTATCCCTAGCCAGCGAAGCTATTTCTGCTCAAAGTTGGCTTTGGTGGGCTTGCTTGCTCCCCGGATTTGCTTACTGAAGCTGATGAGGGAGTTTTTTGTCTTTTGGGGCTAGCCTTTCCTACTTTTGGACAGAATTTTCTTTCTTTTGTTGTACAACTTATTTATAGTGGAGGTCCACCAAGGGGGCTTATTTTTGGAGTTTGTCCTAAGTTTATTTTGGTTTGATACTGCTATTTCTACACAGCTATTTACATGCTTATACACTTCCACATAGGCCACCATGTTCTGTGAGTTTGAGGGGGCTTGGAATTTATCTACGTCTTCTCTTAATATGAAGTAGTTAGCCTTGGAAAAGTTCTTAAAGATTCTAGGGGCTTGCTGGGAGTTCAGCCTTTAAATTTATTTCAAAGCGTACCACTTTGTGATCAGATATGACAAGTGAGGACATTACATAAGAGGGGGGGTGCAATGTTTCCTCATATTTGTGAGTACCAGATCCAGGATATTTGTACAGACTAGCTGTTCCACGGTGTTTGTATTGACAAAATCCAGGAATCTTTGAGCATTCAGGTTTGTGGTTGTGTATGTATCCCATTTTATGGTAGAATAGTTGAAATCACCCATGAGTATGCAGTTAGGCTGAACTGTGAGTGACTCCAATACATTCAGGCATGTGGTATGATTATCCTAGGTCGTAGACTGGGACCTATAGCTAGCACGGATATGGTACTGGACCACCTAAGGTTAGATGGACATGGAGTAGCTCAGGCATGTCATATTGTTTGACCAGTCTTGAGGTGTGTTACTTTTTATGTAAATTGATACACCTCCACTTCTTGTCCCTTATGCAGTAGCTGGTCTAAATGTGTGGAAGGCATTATAACCTTGTACTGCTGGGCTACCTTACATGGCTTTAAACCATGTCTTAGTAACTGCATAGATGTCAACACTCTACAGGGTGATGAGTGCATCCAGGGGTGTACCTTCTTGTTGCTGAAAAAACAATGAAAAGGCTGTTGTGCTGATAACAGACCTCTGGCTCCAAGTTCATGACAAAAATAATTGCAATAATCTCAGGGTTGGATGCATTAAGAAATGATGATGCAGAATGTGCAAATTTTCTCCTGCCAAAAATCTGGATCTTACGTTGAAGTCCCTCTACTGTGCGTAAAGCAGTTAAGTTACTTTGTTCCAGTGCAGTATCATGTGCCTCTTAAAAAAAATCTGAATTCCTGATGCTCGAGAAAACACACCTCTTATGGCACACTCATGAAGCATGCATATCCCATCTGTACCAAGTTCACTTCTACATGCGGATATACTTTGGTTCCTTTCCTATCATAAATAATTTAGGAAGTTCCCATGTTAAATTAAGAAGCTTAGGCCCTCTAAGGGTGACTGCAGAAATCATATACTGTCCAGGAACACCACAGATGCTGCCTTTATTGCCTGGAAATGAATGCTGCTTCAGCCGGTGCTTCAGCTGTGCAACGTGCCATCAGCAAAGGGACACACTCAGATTCTTCATTAACACCCATCTCCTGGGAGAGTCTGAAGCCCTTTGCAAAGACAGGAACATGAGAGGCAGAAGATAAGGCAGTAGGAGATCAGGTGTGAGATCTTCAGGCCAAGTTCCACTTCATATGTCACATCCTTGCTAATGGTATCCATTCCTGCCAGATCATTGTGCTGCACTGAAATGCTTCTCTTATGAGTGATCAAGACATGATTGGTCAAAAAAACAATTACACAGTGACAACTTATGAAGAACAAATTCACCTTAGAAACACCAAAAAGCATTTTTTGGAGGAAGACAATGCTCCCTGTAACATCTGTATGTGGACTTCACTTCCCTACGCCCACTTCTGTATATTTACTAACTCCACTGTTGCACAAAAGTGGGAAAAGTAGAAACTCCTTCTTACAGGGCATGCTGGTCTTGCATAAACAGAGATCCTGTTGTACATGCATAATAAATGTACAATGTATAAACAACTATACATTTTGACCATTTATGTTCAGGCAGTTAAATCCTAATCTGTTGACCATCAATCACATTTATGGAAGCCATACTGAAACATCCTTATCCAGGTACTCCTTTTTGGATAAGTGTGATGTGTTTAGATGGATCTTCTCTACACCTGTTGTTGGAATTGGGCCTACTTGCCCAGGCAGCAGGCAGGTATTTGAGGAGTGATTCACTGAGTCCACAGAACACATTTCCTCAGTTTGAAAGAAGGCCCAAGCAATTTAGTATTCCCACTTTCCACACGCTTTGTGCGGGTCTGTGTTAGATCATCGAAAGGCCACATTGCCGAATGTATTATCTCATTGACAGTGCAAGCCATTGAACCATTCTGACTGAGATTGCGTTATGGTGGGGATCAGGAAAGTTTTCCTTTTTTCCCCACTGTAGTGTGATCTTGGGGATAGTATATATAATTAGAGGGGCATGGGGGTTGACGACCTGCATAGTAGATGAGATGATGTTCAACAATGTGATCATTCGACTATTTAACATAGACCTACTTTTTGCTGCTCACAGATGAGAGGTTTGGGTTTGAACTTTGGCACAGGGAAATTACTTCCTTTGCCTTCCTTTGTGTAGCTGACCTTTTAGTATTGACAGTTGAACCAATGTCTGCAGGCCTTTATCTGCCCATGTTCAAGCCCCCATCTTTTCCCATCTGTGTGCTGGAATTTGAATATGTGATCAGTATATGGAGAGTAATGGCCATCAGCAGGTAATATGACAGCATGACTCACCAGCTAGCAATGATGCTGGCATTGTGCCTAGTATTGTTCACCCACTGACCACCCAGCCCCAGGTGCCACATTTGCCACTACATCAGACAAGTGAAACAACTGGAAACTTGAGAAAAAATACAAATGGAAGCTTTCAGACTGACTATTTATTAAATCGCATAACCAGTAATTAAAGAAGAATATACTTTGGAAGCTCATTGATGTTCCTCATCTGTAACTGCAGGTTAAATGACAGATTTCTTTACTAAACCCAGGTTGCATCTAAAGAAGATAAATAGGCTTAAATATATGCTTTTTGGTACTTTTCCATAAACAGGGCAACAGTCCTCGGCAAATGTAAATGTTGCCATGAAATGGAAACGGAAAAGTACCCATCTGACTTTTAAACTGTCTAAACAGAAATATTTACTTTGGAGCCGATTCCATTTCACACAGTTTAGGGTTCTAAGTATTTAATCAGTAACTATTTTGGTTTTCCTAGCTTCTTTGCAAACAGTGGTCGTCGGTAAACGTAAATTATTTATTTTAAATTATTATTTATTTATTTATTTATTTCCAGTTTGATGACCAGGAAGGTCTACTGGGCTCAAGGAGCCCATTTTCAGTGGAGGCCCGGGGAGAAAAGCTCCATAATATACAGTAAAAACAGGCAAAAATGTAATATTACATAGTACAACTTAGTAACTTAGAATCACCCCCAGAGAGGGGAAAGAGGGGACAGTTAGTAAACTATTTACAATATATACATTTAAGATATAGATGTTACATTATGTTATATTTAGAGAGAGGCTACTGTTTTAGATAATCAGTATGGAGTAGATTATCTTGTAGTAGGGACATTAGCAGGCTAGGTGGGTTGAGTGCAGTGTGGTAATGTGTCTCAGAACCTTTCGCAGTAAGTTTAGTACTTGACAGCAGTTGATAAAATCAACAGGAATGTGTTTCTGACAAGCAAGCCCCCTCATAATCAATATGTCTCAGGGCCAGGGTGGCTTGTACAGCAAGGACTCCTCACAGTTTTCGTGCGATCCTTATAAAGACTGTGTTGTTTTCTGGCAATTCACTGATGATTGAATGTATTCCACTTTGCTGACATAGAAAGTTATTACAGTAGCGGGTTTCAGGTTTATATCAACAGTATATTAAAATCTGTCCCTATTTTCTTGGCCCCCCACACATATTATTTTACACTTTGTCCACATTTCTTGCACTAACAAGTTGAGCGGTAGGAGTATGTAGTCACAAGACATGGGTAAAAGATTTCAGTAAAACCCAATGTCAGTGTTACACAAAAAAAAAAAAGTTGCTGTTATATATTTTCTGTGTTCCCTCCTATACCTCTTCCTCCAGCAGGTCCAAGCTCTAATCCCATCAATACTATTCCACAGGGACAGCTGGTACCAACTAGCATCCAGAGAGCTTCCCTACAGGAAATTCCCCTCTCTTCAGATACCTCCCCAGAGCATCACACTGAGGAGGTTCCCCACAAGAGAATGTGCAAAAGGAGGCACATAGATTCCCTTATGTAATGTCTCATAGATGATACTGACTTTGAGGAAGGGGAATGGTCCCCCAGATTTCCACCAGATGATGTCTCATTTGGAGACATCATAAAGATATTTAAGCAAAAGGGTAGATGGCCTTCAGATACTCCCTCCCCAGAGGAGTCAGTTTTTCTGGAAGCTTTTGATTCTGGCTCATCTACATTTTAGGTGACTTTTCCAGCTGATGAGCATATCAACCTAGTCCAGTGATGGTGAACCTTTTGGGTATGGCATGTCAAAAGCTACTGGCACAAAATAATTCAGTGCACTTCACATAAGCAGCGAATGCAAAAGCAGTATCTTTTGTAACTTGGGTGTTGGTGATTGCTGACGTGTCACCCAAAATGTCGTGGCATGTGTTTCCTTTGACACGTACATCATAGGTTCAGATCACTGACCTAGTCTCTTGCCGCCCATAGAAGGAACCAGACTCTTGAACCAATTCCCCAATGACCAGATAAAATTTTGGCACTGCTGAAGGATAAACCCCATTGTAACAGAGGAGTCCTTGTTGATGCTATGGTTGTGGTGGCAGCCACAAAGAAGCAGCTAGCTGTACAGAGCTCCTCTGTCCAACCCCCTCATAGAGGTTCCAGGGCAATGGACAGGTTTGGGCAGCACATATTTGCTTTGGCGACCTTTGCTCTGAGGTCCCTGAATTATTTAGTGCACTTTACAAGATTGCAGAGAGATTTGACCAAGGAGCTCCCCAAATCCCTCTTAGAGTACATGTCTGTGGAGGACTACAAGAGGTCATCTTCACAGCTGGTCATTCTGTTATCCATTTTCAATGTATCCATGAGGTTGATATCCCGTGCTGCAGAGAGTACCTCACAGGCTGCCAATTCAGGCATTGCTGTCCAGAAACATGCCTGGATGTCGTTATGTGCGGTTATGTGATTTTTGCAGAGCCCTTCAAGTCTTCTTCCATCAGTGCTTCTTTTGATGGAACGTCTTTGTTTGGCCCTCTGTCAAAGAAACACTTTCCCACAGTAAACAGGAATGAAAGACCCTGTCTGCCACAGGAATTCGCTTTTCTGTGCCTCAGTGATCCTTTTACCAGAATCAGAGGGGGCAAGAAAATGTGGTTCCATAAATGGCAGGTATCTTTTCAGAACCCACACAGGGACACTCCTCCAAATGCAGAGAGTGGGGAGTTCAAATGGAATACACTGTCCTTGGGGCAGAGGAGGCCCACAAAACCAGGGTATCAGAGACTCCTTTCTGGATAGACGCTTTCAGCGACCTTGAAGGAGTGCCCAACTGCTCACCTCTGGAGGCAATCAGGTGGCACTTGTTCTTGCACCCAGACACCTTGGCTTCTATAACAAAAGATTTTTGGGTGCTAAAAATAATATCCAGAGGTTATTCATACCATTTTTCCAGTTTCTCCCAATCAAAAGAAGAAAGCTTCTTATTGACCCACCCAGTCAGAGAGAAGCTGCAGGTCAGGAGATTCAAAGGCTACTATACAACAGAGTCATCCAGGAAATCTCACCAGATCAATGAGGATTCGGAACTTAGTCAAGGTTCTTTTTAGTGCCAAAGAAGACATGGGACTTGAGATAAATTTGTGAAGAAGTCAAGGTTCAGTCCACCCTGCCATTTTTGCGCAAGGATAATTAGATGTGCTCAACTGATCTTCAGGACACATACTATCACATCAAGATGAACAGATGATCCCAAAGATATTGGTGCTTTTGGTTGTGAGCCCATTACTATCAGTTCAGAGCCTTGCTCTTTGGTCTCACTACAGCCCTAAGGGTATTTACTAAGTGTATGGCAGTAGTAGCAGCTCACCTGATACTACTGGGATTCCAAGTGTTTCTGTATCTAGACAACTAGCTCCTCAATGCCCCAACCAAGCATCTGTTAGAACAGTCCAGGGACTATTTGCTCCAAATTTGTCAAATCAAAACGGCAACCAGTACAGAACCAGGAGTTCATAAGTGCCCAGTTGAACATAGTTAGTCAGAGTGCCATTCTGCCTGCACATTGTGTGGCTACAATCAAGTTCCAGGTACAGCAAATTCTTGTTCATCCTACTCCTCCAGCCAGACTTGGCCTTCAGGCTCTAGGTTTGATGGCAGGAGCTATAGTCTTAGTTCTTATGTCACATTTCTATATGTGTGTTTTCCAATGGACTCTAGCTGTTCAGTGATCTATTCTGCAGTATCATCTATCCTTCTCAGTCAAACTCACTCGAGT
Source organism: Protopterus annectens (assembly GCF_019279795.1). Taxonomy (NCBI): domain Eukaryota; kingdom Metazoa; phylum Chordata; order Ceratodontiformes; family Protopteridae; genus Protopterus; species Protopterus annectens. The sequence continues at coordinate 1,188,573,227 of NC_056745.1, forward strand.
ATGCAAAAATCATCTCCATTGGTGGATTCAGTTGGACAAGATTTACTGAGGCCATCCTTTTATTCTGTCTCCTCTAGTGGCCAGAGTGACCACAGATGCCTCCCAGTTGGGATGGGGGCATTTCTTGGGATGGAAGGTCCAAGGTACGTGGTCCCCCCAAGAGACCAATTCACATATCAATGTCCTAGAGACGAGAACGGTTCTATAAGCGTTGCAGGCCTTTCAAGATGTTCTCCCTCTAGGGGCTATTGTGATACAAAGTGACAACATGTCAGTGGTCTGGTACGTCAACAAACAAGGGGGAACCTGATCTTATCCCCTTTGTTGAGAGGCAATGAGTGTAGCAGTGGGCAATCTCCTCCAACTGCTTTCTAGTGGCAATGCACATTTCGGGGAAATCCAGAAAACTAGCAGACAAACTCAGCAGGTCCATTCTGTTACCTCACAAGTGGTCTCTCAATCAATCAGAGGCAGAGAAGATTTTCCATCATTGGAGCCAACCTTGCTGTGATCTCTTTGCGTCTCCCCACAACAACAAGTGCAGCAGGCATTTTGCTCTAATTTTCCCTCAGGGAGAGTCACCGAGAGATATTCTAGTCCACGTTTGGCTCTCCAGTCTCCTTTACACCTATCCACCATTACCTCTGATTCCAAAATTCTTACAGAAAGCCAGTCGGTTAAAAAGCTCAGTTATCCTCATTACTCCCTTCTGGATTTGCCAGGTTTGGATCCTCTTTGTCTGGTCTCATCTTCATTATCCTCCATGGACACTGTACTCGAGTCCAGATCTTCTCTAGCATCCCCTGTGGATGAAGCATTCCAATATTCCATCCCTCAAACTAACCGCATGTTTTCTCCAATTCCATTAATAGCTAGACAGCCCAGGCTTTCCTCCCCGATTCGTAATATACTATTATCTTTCCAAAAAGCTTCTACAGGGAAGATTTACAGAAGTAAATGGAAAAGATTTTCAATTTGGGCCCTTGAAAAGGAAACTGACCCTTTTACTGCTCCTATTCATTCAGTTTTGGAGTTTTTAGCTTCTATTTTTCAGGAAGGTGCTAGTTTTTCCACAATCAAAGTACAACTAGCAGCCATATAAAATTTTCATTTAAGAGAAGATTTCTCTTTAGCTTCTTCCAAATTGGGCAAGGCTTTTCTAAAGATCACCTTCGTACTCAAGCCTCCAGTGAAAGATCTGTGACCTCCTTGGTATTTGATAGTCGTACATCAGGGGTTGACACAACAACCTTCTGAACCTTCAGACAAAACTGATTTAAAATTTTTGTCTTGGAAAGCAGTATTTCTAGTAGCTATTACATTTACAAGGAGAATTTCCAAACTCTAGGCTCTATTATCCAAATTCCCTTACATTGTTTTTCACAAAGACAGAGTTACTTTATGAACCAATCCATCCTTCTTACCAAAGGTAGCCCCTAAATCAAATATTAATCAAACAATTCATTTGCCAGTCTTGTTCCTTAATTTTTCAAATAAGGGAGAGTACATGCTACATCTTTTAGGTGTACATAGACAACTATTTTTCTATTTACACAGGACAAAGGATTTCAGGAAAACAGACCAATTGTTTGTTTGTTTCTCTCAGAACAGACTGGAACCACCAGTTCCTAAAGTTACCCTGCCAAATTGGGTTACTTGATTACATTTCTTTTGTATATTCTCAGCAAGGTCTCTCCCTATCAAAGCCTCCTAAGGCACATTAAGTTAGATCCATGGCCATTTCTTCTGCCTTCTGGTCAAGAACTTCCATTGATGACATTTGCACAGCAGCTACCTGGTCTAATGCTCATACCTTTAACGCTCATTACAAACTTGATTTGATTTTAAGAAGCAGAGCTGCTTTTGGTTTGACAGTTTTCTGCAACATCCTTCCATGGGGGCAACCCAAGATTCATGTAGCTGGGGATGCTGTTCCATATGTTTAGGAAGAATGAAAAGGACAACAACATATATTAAAGTTATGTACTAGTCATAACTATGCATCTGTGTTGTCCATTTTCATTCTTTCTCAACTCCCCTCCCTCCTTCCCCCTCCTTTCATCTTCTGGAGTGATCTTATGCATATTCTGGAACCTTTTGTTTGAGCCCTAGCTTTACTGTTATTTCCTTCTTCTTACCATATCTTAGGACCTCAAACTTGATCTGAGGTATTGTAGGCTAACTGGGGCATTGTGGGTAGGGAGAGGAGCTCGAGAGTTTGGTCCATAAGTCTGTGATATGCAGCTGAGTCAGATCCGAGGTCGGATCCATAACCTATACGTTGAAGAAGAATGAAAATGGACAACACAAATGCATAGTTATGGTGAGTACATAACTTTAATTTTTGGATTTAGTTTTCAGTGCAAAATTATCTTTCCCACCAGCTGCCTTAAATGAAAGAAAAAGTGTTGAAAGTATTTTTTGTTGTGGTGTCTAAGGTGGGATCTCAGAATCAAGTATCCCACTCTACTTTAGTCATGATGGATGCAGTGGTTAGAGCTATGGCTGTGGGCACCTGCCTCTTTTGAGTTACCTAGCTTCATCTGTCCTTCCATAAATATTGTCTGTCTTTGATGCCCCATTTAAGAGTATGATCTTTTTTGGCATACCCACACAGAAGATCATGAAAGTCCTCCAAAGAACGGAAATTTTGTACATTCTTCCTCCTGCTGTGTGTCAACATCTAATCTTTGTGAAGAAAAGGCATTTGGGTATCAGGAGACCTGACAAATAATAGTTCACAGTACTGCTTTGGACTACAAGCCAAGCTGCTAAGAGGACCTCTTCCCAGATGGCATAGGAGTAGTTTGTACTAAACTTTAAGGTATTTCAGCTGCCCATGATGAAAAGCAGATCTTTGAGTTTCTCCTAAACTGGAGATTCATTATCCTGGACTGAAGGATCCTGCATATCGTAGAAAAAAGTCACATCACATTGTCAGTTGATTCTCCTCTGACAAGCTAGACATCAGACAGGTTACTGGAGTTCCTAGAAATAAGAAAATGAATTCTCATCAGAAATCAGGTCATTCATCCACCTCAGGCATACCTCCCATAAAGAGTCACTCTGCAAAAACACATAAAATCTATCAATTTGAACTGCAGCAGCAAAATAAATACTTTAGTCGGGCACACTGACTTGTCACTCACAAGACTGCACAAGGAGAGGATTACAGTGAGTTGCCTTTCAGGCACCAAAATCTCTGTCATTACAAGACTGCTAAGAGCCCTAACTCCCAACCAGTATTACTGTGACATGGTAGTGGTGCATATGGGAATGAATAGCTTGAGATGCAAAACCTTCAGAGATATACCGAGAGACATGTCAGAAATATCCATGTCTGTTACAAATGTAGGAAAGACACTACCCTGAGCAGAATCCTTCCTTCACTTCAAATTATGACTAGATGCAAAGAAAAGATAATTGTCTTAAGTAATTTAAATAGATGGTGTCATTCCGGGGGGAATCCTGTACATGTCAGCATGGAACAATGTGCTCTACAATTCAGCTTGCTTCAATAAAGATGGTCTGCACCTCTCATTTTAAGGTTTCTGTACACTGGTTAAAGCCTTTGCAGCCCCCCCCCCCCCCCCGGACGTTTTAGGCAGAGTTCAACGCAACTAACATATCAGTCCTGAAATTGGATCACATTAAAGTGGTTCTTCTCAATCCCAGAAGTCTAAACAATAAATTGCCTAATCCAAGTTATAGTAATCTCACTAATATGAATGTTTTTAAGAGTGAAGAAGGCATCATGTTAATGCAGTTTGTTATTTAGGCTGCAACATTAAGCAGAACCACCTTAATATTATCCAAATTGGAATTTGTTATACTGGAATGCCCATGATTCAAATCTTGCCAAAAAAAGGCACTATATGGGCAGTCAGTGTTTTATCCAGTGTATGAAAGCCATGAAGGAGAGGTTCAGACAATCAATACCAAAGAAGGAAGGGTTTTCAACTATCACATACCATGCTGTCACAAAATGGATTCCACTGTAATAACACCAGTTTACTAGCCAAGTGCTATAGGCAATTTCCTTAATTGGTAGTTAGACATGATTATTGGTGATAGCAAAATACTGATTAAACTATGGCCTTACCTTCCTTGGAAGCACAAGTGGAAAGCTAATTTGTGTGTGTCTCTCTCTGTCTGCCTCACACCAAAATGTAGGATTGTTTAAATGTGATGCTGTAATCACAAGAATCATTTGTTTTCATATATAGTCTCCTTGCTTGTTCCTCAAAATAACTACTTTTGTACTGGGTGCACCGATTATGATGTTTGATTGTGAATGTTATCTGGTCTTGTGCCATAAGGTGTACTTGTTACTCCACATCATTAATTGCCAGTGAAAAAAAATTAATTGTTGCTAGTTTAAGTTCTCCAAGCCTTTTGGATTTCTAATACCATGACAGGAATATTCATAAGTCAAAATACGATTAAAGTTCATGAAATCAATATTGTTGCAATATTTGATGCTAGCCAAAAGTGCTCTTCATAGCACCCGCAGTGTGCCCAGAATTGACTCCTGCAATTTATGTATGAGTAACACATCTAAATAAGACTGTAAATTTTTTTTTATGAGACCCATTGCTTATACTCCTACTGGAACTGTCTGGGTATCCTTTCCCATTGCCCTCACTTCTGTCTGCAAATCTTCTCTGTACGTAAGACACTGTAATCACTGGGTGTAGCAATTTCAATGATCAATGTTACTTTTGGCTTTTTTTCGTGGACTACTATATCTGGTTTTCTCACATCTATTTTTGAACTGTTGGCAATGTGTGATACCATGTGATATAAACTTCATCATTTTCTATAATGCTTTTTGGCTCACTTTACCAATACTTCTCAGCTACTTCAGTATTGTAATATTTGTACAATCCCCAATGCAACAGTCTTGCCAAATTATTATGCCTTTCAGTATACAAGCTCTCTGTCATTAGTGCATCACACCCAGCAACAAGATGTGCAACTGTTTCCAATTCTGTTTTACAGAACCTGCATTTGTCTGTTTCTCCAACATGTTCGATGGACTCACTATTAACTTTTCATCTTTTGGTTTAAATTCACCACTCCTTAGCTATTCCTGCTACAGATCCTGATCGACATGAGATTCATCCAGTAGCTTTCTGCACTTGCAACTATATTTATGCCTTTTCCACATTTCTTGCCATCTCATCTGATCCTTCTCTTTATATTCTTTCTTTTTTTTTTGGAACGTTCAATTGCTGCCTGATTTTTTTTTTTCTAGTTCTGGTTTGTGCTACAGTTTTCCTGTTTTAAATGTTACTTTTGTACATTTATCAAGACCAAATGGCATTCTTATATCATCTGAGAAAGTTTTGACCACTTCCAACTGTGCTTTCAGTTCCTCATCTGATGAACTATACAGTTTTAAATCATCCATAAAAAGATGAGAAGTCTTTACACTTTGCTGTTTTCTGGGAGCCAAACTGTAACCATGACTTAATGTGTCAAGTAGACAGGTGACAAAGAGTCACCCTAGAATATTCCCCTTTGAATTTTTATCCCTGGGATAATAATTTGTCCTTTATCATGGCTTAGCTACAAAGTGGTTTGCCACTGTTTCATGGTCACTGTAATGTAATTGATCAATTTGGGGTTTATCTTATATATCTGCAAGCAGGGACATCGGGAGGCATACGCACTGTACTGATTTCAGTACAACTTTTTTAGAAGGGGGGGGGATAGCTTTTTTGAAAAAAAAAAGTACGCTTTTTAAAGGGTGTTGGCGCCTTTAAGGAGGATACCAACCAGTCGGAAGTGAGCTCACATCATGTCTGGCTGTGCGAGCGGGGAAACAATCGCAAATGGATCACTGCAAGCTCACAAATGGATTATCGGAAGGCAATCATCCACGATTGAAGTAAGTGTGTGGATTATCACTGCGAACAATGAGGCAATCATCCACGATTGAAGACAGGTAGGGTGTGTGTGTGTGTGTGTGTGTGTGTGTGTGTGTGTGTGTGTGTGTGTGTGTGTGTGTGTGATTGAAGTAAGTTGCAATCATCCACAATTGAAGTGTGTGTGTGATTGAAGTAAGTTGCAATCATCCACGGGGACTGTTGCAGGTCACAGCTAGATTATACTTTTGAAGTGAAGTGGACATTTTCCTGCATTAAATATTATGGAATGAATGTTAATTTACTTCTACTTAAATCCACCTGAATATTGTGCTAGATCTGTTTCAGTCGTACTTCTGAAGTGTCTGGATTTTCAGAATGATAAGATTTTTGCCTCATATTTTGGTCAGTTTCTCACAAAATGTGTGTGTGTGTGTGTGTGTGTGTGTGTGTGTGTGTGTGTGTGTGTGTGTGTGTGTGTGTGTGTGTGTGTGTGTGTGTGTGTGTGTGTGTGTGTGTTCTGGCACATCACTGAGAACTGCCATTACTTATGGCAGATATTTGAGTTTCACACTATATATCAGAAAAATGCATGTTAATGCAGGACCTGTTAATGCAGGACCTGTTAGTCTAACAACTTTTCATGTTTATAAGAGCAACATTTAGAATCTGTACCTGTTGGGTGCATTGTTTCTTCATTATTTCTGACTTTGCCCAGAATTCTTGAGGTAAGAAGTTGAAAGGTATTTTTAACAGAACCTAAATTCTAGTCCATTTTGACCAACACGATTAGCTGAACAAAGCTGACCTAATTTTCTGATGGCTGGTGTGGTATTTTTTGTAGTAGATGTTTTATGAGAGTGGTGATTTGTAGGGTACATGTATATGGTGAAAAAGTACATTTCCCAAGATAGTGTATATCAAAGTACAAGAATTAGATGTGGGAGTAACAAGTAAGTGATGAGTAAAGCATTAATAGGTTTAACTGGAGGACCGTGAATATAATTGCTGAATAGTGATATGCATCCTATTCATGACTGTGTCGATATTATACTGAGATTATTATAGCAGATAGAATACAACTTTTTTTTTCTTTTTTCCTGTATATTTCATCTATGATAAGACTGCTGACACGGCAGGATGAAGCACATAAAAAGGCAACTTTACTTAAGGGGGGAATCTGTTTTAAGGCAAACAGGAGTGTACAGCTGCCCATATCTTTCTATCTGGAAGTGGAGTCCTGAATCTACAGAAGAGAGCAGCTTAATATATTGCTACAACCAGTGTTTTTGTCTATAATGTTATGGTCTTTAGCCTGTGTTCATCAAAGTTATGTAATTGTCCTGCCTGTAGTAAAGAGCAAGGGTGGAATTTAGTTGTCTTTCTTGAGATTTGAGGGAAATTTATTAAAGGAGTCTATTCTTCAGGACTTAGTTGATTGAACAGCAGCTAATTTAGTCCCCCCTACACACATTTATGCACATTAGCATGAACAAAAGTACAACTTTTCTTTGAAGGTGCATACTGTGTGAGGGGAATATATTTTATCTATTATTATTGATTTGTCTTTGTTTGCCAGGAAAGTCCAACTGGGTAATACCCATTTTCAGCAGAGGCCCAGGGAGAAAAGCTCCATTTGTTTACATTGCATTATACTAAGTACCAGTCAAACATAAAGTAATTACATTTATACACAAATGTTAGTTACATGTATACACTGTAAGACTGTAAGGAGGTGGAAGTTATTAAAGAGGAAGCACAAGTGCAACTTAGTGGATTGCACAGGCAGCAGTTATGTATAAAAAATGTTTTGTCATTTCAGTAAGAGGTTGAGAATATCATGTTTAAGGAGAGTATTTGGAGAGTATCGTACATTGAACACAAAGTTTTAACCTTGTGATGAGCATGTACAGGGCCAGGACTGGTAAAGATGTTGTTTAAACAGTGGTTTAAAAATACTGAGTTTGTTGGAGAGTTTTATTTGCATGGGGATACTAGAGTTTAGCAGTGCATTGGAAGGAGAGTGAGTTTCCTGCAACTTTATTTCACCTACTTGTAAGTAATAAGAATTTGTTACTAGCATGGAGGTCCCTTGCTGGACAGAAGGGTAGTAATACCTTTTGTAGTGACTGTTATCCTCCTGTTTTAAGGTAAGAGGTGTTTACTGACAGCAGTCTTGTGCTTTTGGTGCATTCCTGTTAGTAAGTTTGATGGCCTGGAAATGAACTTAATGTTATGTGAACACAACCTGAAGGCTCACTTTGCCTTTTGTCATCCCTTTTTTTCCAATAGGTAGAACAATTTTGTTATGATTAACCTTGGTTTGTGATCTAATACACATATTTGCAAACTCCATACTGAAGTCAGTGAATGTGGGTAAGTGTGTTTCTGTGATGTCATAAGTGATGTTAAGATTCATGCAGGTGTGGGTAATGGCAAGGCATAAATAGTCTTATGGTTTGGTTGTCTTTTATTTCCTATGATCCTATAAGGCTGATGGGTTTGTAGTTTGCAGGGTCCATGAGGGGGTTTGCCCTTGTGGAGGGTCATCACTACAGCAGTGCACCAGGATTTGGGAAAATACCCTGTAGCTAGCCTTAGGTTGAAGAGTTTAAAGAGGGGATCAGCAAGGGTGTTTGACATTGTTGATTGGACAACCTAGTATGTTATCCAGACCTATACAGTTTGAGAATTTGGATCTTGAGAGTATCTTAGAGACATAATCCTTTGTGATTTTAGGTGGGAGAGTGACTCATGGATGATTGGATTTCGGATAGAAGCTTCAGGAGAGATGTTTGCCCTATCTTTTTGGTTGGAGTGGGAAGCGATAGTGCAGAAAATAGGGTTGCTACCTTTTCAATTGCCCAAAGTAGGACTTTTCTGTAGAAACGTCAGATTTTGCAGGGCAAAACATACCCACAGCCAGTACAAAGGAAAAAACTTCACTTTTTTGCCTAAATAAAAGCTTATTCTTGTAGCATTATAGTTGCTTATTCTGTTTCTTATAACATTTAGGTGTTTCAGATACAAAATAATTGTTTTATGCAACTAGTACAGAAAATATAGGAAAATGTTTGTCCTAAAATCTCAGGACATTTGCCATTTTTTCAATTTTTTTGCAGGACACAACTGCCCAAAGAGGGACTGTCCCTTGCAAAGTGGGACAGGTGGTAACCCTAGCAGAAAAGTTCTCAATTATTTCTTGGTCTTCTGACATAGCTGAAGGATTTGTAGTTATCCTTTGTTACAGTTGCTAGTCTCAGTTCATGAGATGTTTTGCTGGTCTTTATAGTGGCCTTCAGTTTCTCAGTGAGCTTCTTGTATATTTTTCTCATGCTGAGAGAGTTCTAGTCCTTCTTAGCAGTTTAAAGAGTTTCTTCTTTTTGTTGTGTACTTTATTATATTTACTACTCAATGGATGCTTTATTTTTGAACTTTCCATCATATTTATCTCCAATAGACACTGCTAGGTCATTGCATTTGACTTGATGGCCATAAAGAGCTTTTGTGTAACTGGCAGAATAATCAGGGTCAACTGTAGAAGTACAGTGGATATATTTAGGAGGTTACTAGGCTAATAGCCATAGAACCTTTTTAAGCCTAGCCATTCATGCCTCAATTTTCCCAATTATCAATGCCCATGGAGTAGAACAGTCTTGGAAGACGTCAGTCCCTAAGGATATCTACAAACTGCCTCTGTTCATAAGAGCCACAGGCGACAAGGTAGTGGTTAATTTGTGATTTCCCATCCATTGGTCCAAACTGCATTTGAACAGACTTGGGTTTCACATGAATGAGGAGTCTGTTCCAGAGAAGGGGTAATCTCTGTGATTTCATTGTATAATTGCATGGGGTTTGCCTTCTTAAAGAAGTGGTGTTGGTTACTGGAAGTTTGACTTTCCTAGGGTAAATTAGCAAATTGGTGAAATCTCTAGGTATGGCTTTTGAGGGGATACTATCAGTAATGAACACTGATATCCCAGCACGGTTCCTAATGGGCTTAAATGCATGGTAGATAAAAACCCAGCAAGTAAGGACGGCTTTGCTAGCATTTGAACACTGTCTTAGTATCTACACATACATGAAAATTCCACTTCAGGCAGTTTATTGTTAAGACTCCTGGTACTGAGAAGAGTCTGGCTTTACATGCCTTTGTTAAGTTGGGATATTCATAAGGTGAATTATGTCTAAAAAAAGCATGCAGGGACAGTTTGGCCAGTATGCAGAACCTGTTGAACGAGAGATGCAGAATGCTGTCTGCATTGCAGGTAAGACTAGTGATTATCTTGTCTCAGGGCTATATAAACTGGGTTTCCCTAGAATGACACCAGCTACTTAGCCAATTGTGGAAGCCAGTTACTAGGAAACTGCCAGCAGTTAGAATAAGAGTGCTAGACATCGTATTGTTAATACAGAGTATCAACTCATTCATTTGCAGACCACACCTTTCATATGTGATATGTCAGTTCTGAAACGCTGGCCAGAGGCTTAGTCATTGCTAACAGCATACTCTTGGTCTGACTGCAGAGTTCCTGGCTCTCGTCTCCAAGGCAGGAATGAACAGGAAAACTAGACAAAGGCAGGAGAACTATTAAGCAAGACATGGTAGCACTGCTACTAAAAACTAGTCATGTCAGCATTTGTTTGTTAGACATCTGAGGGCTGTGTCACACTGTATTAAAAAGCAGTTATAAATGGGCATCTGGGTAAAGCTCCAATGGAGTGAAATCTGACAAGAAGTGCCTATATTGTTTTATCATGCCAGTTATTATCATCCTGGCAAACATGTGCCAGTGTTCAGTTCAGAGAGCAGAATTCTGAAGGGGACAAGGAGAGCAGCTTGTAAGGGAGTGGGTGGACCACGACATGTTGATTCGGATGTGGCTTGATGGGGGGGGGGCAGCAGTCTGGGAGCTGTGAGTACAAATTTGAAAATCCTGGCTACACCCCTGTCTGCAAGCACTCCTTTATCCACGAATGTGGTATGCTGTCAAATGCTTTTTAGTAATCTATCCATGCCATACTTAGATTCTTAATATCACAACCATATAGCAGGTCTATCAGCAAACTAAAGCATATGCTGGAAAAATAGCAAAAAAGCAAAGAGAAAGAAAACAAAAACAGCAGGGCTACCACAGCTATAGGCATAAATTAAGTACTTTAATAAAACAAGGATAAGTTCTTTTGCATATTCTGCTTCCTCAGATCCATATACAAAAAAAAAACAAACATCAGCTTTATAAAACACATCTTTAGTCACATTTCAACCAATAACCAATAAAATCAGGATCTATATAGAACATCGAAGTTTCTAATGTTCTAATATCGACCCCTATTCAGCGAAAGCTGAAAACATCGAACATACAGAACAGCAAATTTTTTCCTAGGGAAAAAATTTGCTGTTCCAAAACACATACACACAACACAAGCACACCAAACAAACAGCAATCCACACACATACACCTAAAATCTTACATCTAACCCTACACTAAACTATACACACACCACTAACTATCCACTTACGTTAACCCAAACCCTAACCCTAAGGTCCGTCACTATCGCACACTCACCTTACCCGCGCCCTAACCCTAACTCACCTACCCCGCCCTAACCCTCATGTCCACACAATCGCACACTTACCTGACCCGCGCCCTAACCCTAACTCACCTAACCCGCCCTAATCCTCATGTCCACACAATCGCACACATACCTAACCCGCACCCTAACCCTAACTAACCTAACCCACACTCAATCGCACACTTACCTGAACCCGACCCATAACTTTCCACCACAGTGCTGAAAATACTGAAGCAACAGAAATAGACAACTGAATTCTTTCCCTAGGAAAAAATTTGGTTTTCTGTTGCTTCGATATTTTCAGCTTTCGCTGAATAGGGGGTCGATATTAGAACATTCGAAGTTTTGAAACTTCGATGTTGTAATATAGACCCTAAAATCAGTGTTTCAATTTATGCCCCTTGAGGGCGGGTTTCAAACAAACACTGCTGTTAATGCCTGAATATCTGTCTGTTTGTAGCTTTAGTATCCAATTTAGCTCAGCCTGTTCAACTTTGTTGTTTTATTAAAGTGCTTAATTTATGCCTATAGCTGTGGTAGCCTTGCTGTTTTTTTTCTTTCTGTATACTTAGATTCTTCCCATTTTTACAATTTTCCATTATGACTTTATTTAACAACAAATGATGCTTTGCTCCATATGACTTCCTTTTGTTACCCTTTGTTCTCTTGCCATGACCATTTGTTTCTAAATGACTGTAAATAATGTTGGCATCAATTCTAGTATAAAGTGTATACTTCCTCGGAAGGCAATTTATCGGTCTATAGTTTTTAGGGTAGCTTGCAGGTCCACTGTTAAGAAGGAGTATCTTTTTTTCCTGTTGTTAACCAGGTTGCTGTCTGTTCAGTGTGAACATATAAGTAGTTCTTACTCAGAGCTAAATCTTTGTGTAAAGATATTAATACTTTTAGCCAGAAGTTAAGTACTACATCTGGGGTTAGGGTTTTACTGTTAGGAAATCTTCTTAATTTTGTTTCTGTTTCTCTGGCCATTACTTTATCCCATTTAATATCCCGTGTATTTGAACTTCTTAATGTTTCTTTCACTTCTTCTATCAATTCAGAAGCTTTGTTATGTTCCACAGGGTCTTCATAAATATTTCTCCAAAAACGTGTGTTTTTTTGGGTGGTATTTCTATTCCGTTTGCTTTTTCTCCCAGTTCTCTATAAAACTTTTTTGGGTCATCAATGAATTGCATATTTTGCACTTTTCCTTTATATCTGTCTGCATATCTTTCAAGTTTTTCTGCCTGTGCTGATATCTTTAGTTTATTATTTGCTATATTGTACAATAGATCCTGGTTTATTCTAATACTGCTCATTGCTTTTATCACATATATCTTTCTAAGTATTTCTGTTGATCTGTTCCCTCTTCTATACTCATCTAACAGTGATACATCTTGCCTTAATTGCTTTATAGTTTTCTCTATTCGATATTTGCATGATTACATTTGATTTCTTCCCTTCCTTTCCCTTATTGCCCTGCATTTTTGTGGTAGGACTTTATCTGTTATTAACTTAGCTGCACAGTAATATATCCAATTTACTTCAGTTATGTCACATGAATTTCTGTTTGCATTTGAAGCTCTTGACAGTTTTTCTTGTGAAAGTATTTTTCTTTCCTCTAATGTCTCTCTTAATCCTTTTGAATATTTGGGTTTCTTGCATAATTGTAACAATACATAATTTCTTTATTATCTTCAATAGTCCACTCTCATCATCTCACTATCATCTTTATAGCTCATTTTTGGCCTGTCAGTTTTTGTGCTTTTTGTGGACTACTACTTCCTTCTACATGGAGCCATCCTCCCCCTGAGCCTGGCCTAAAAGCCCTGTCCCTCTACTCAGTCTCGTACAGACTGCTTAGAGGTGACCTGTGTCTGGCATACAAGGCTGTCTCAGACTCAGCCTTGATGGAGTTGATGCATGCCCATAAGTCAAACTCCACTCGTGCAACCTGCACGCAAGGCCTCAACCTGGTCTGTGACATTAATAGAACTTGTTGGTGAGATAGATTTGTGTCCCAATAACTCTCCCATCTGTGGAAATAGACTCCCACTCCATGTCAAGCAAAGTACCTCACTAGCCCTCTTTAAGAGGAACCTGGACGACTGGATGGGAAAGAGAAAAAAATACCCCTGGGATCCCACCTGTGAGCCTGCTGGACAGGGAAAACAAGTGCTGACTTTGTGAGGACATGGGAGAAATTCTTGGCTAAGCTTTTAAGGGTCTCATGGCTAATAGCCTAGTATCGTCATATGAACCTATAATCCCATTGTAGGAATGTTTCCATGTCTTGAAGACCCTACACTGTCATTTTTTCCAGTCCTGGCACCAGTGTGCACACCAAGATTGGGCATTTTTTTATTTTCCTGGGACTTGTGCACCCAGTTGTCTTTTTTATTTTTTAACCTACTTCTGTCCATGATATATGCTATGTAAAATGCATTCTATATATCAGTGTTGTCTTGATAAAATTTTGTAGGGAAAAAAACAGGGTTCGCCCTGTGAAAGTACTCACCAAGATTTGAGGATGAATTCAGTTCCAGCAATACTACTCTCAGTCTCATTTCATAGGTTCATAGGTTGGTACTAGGCTGTTGGCCCTAAGGCCTATACAAGCCTAGCCATAAGAATTTCCTGGCTATTTCTTCCCACAGAATTTACTTCCCTGGACCCCTGTCTAGAAGGGCAACTGACGTGATCCCCGGGGTGAATTTCCTATCTCCCATCCAATCGTCAAGGTTCCTTCTGAAGAGGGCCAAAGAGGCACTCTGCTTGACATGTATGGGCAGTCTGTTCCAGAGTCTGGGGAATCTCTGGGTCAGGAACCTATACCTCCAGCATGTTTTGTTCATTGTGATGACAAGGTTTAGATCTCTGGAACATGTCTCTGAGGGATTGGGATTTCTTTAAGTGTAGCATGTCCAACAGCTCTGGGTTTGACATGGACTTGTATGTTAAGCAGAGATTGCCTTTGAGTAGACTATATGCAACAGAGTATAGCTGGAGTTTTTTAGTAGGTCAGCATAGCGCATCTGCTTTAGGTCTGTGATTCTTTTAGTGAGGTATTTCTGCGGCCTTTCCAGTTGTTGCAGATGTCTTGAGAGATACATACCAAACGGGGCATTGTATTCTATAATGGGTCTAATGAGGGATGAGTACAGTACGACAATGACCTCCTTTTTTTGGATGAAAAGCCCTTAGTGATGAGGTGTGCCACATAAGAGGATTTCCTGACTGTTGGGGCGATGTGGTTATCGAAGGTGAGACCACTGTCCACCTGTGTTCCTAAGTCTCTTATCACACTTTCGGTGTTTAGTGTACTGCCACCTATGTGGTAATTCATGGGTACATGTTTTTTCCCAAAGGGGATAACTATACATTTCTTGGCATTGAGCTTGAGCCCATGGCTCTGGCACCAAACATCTGTTTCTGTAAGGCCCTTTTGTAGAATATCCACATCATTTGGGGATTCAATAATGGCTCCCAGTTTGCAGTCATCTGCAAACTTTGTTAGCCAGAGTCCCTTAATGTTGGTCTGTACCTCAGGGAAGTAGATGGCAAACAAGAGCGGTCCCAGGACTGAACCCTGAGGTACTGCACTTGTCACTTGTCTGGAGCTGGATTTGGAGTCAGCTACTTTTACAGTGTGGGTTTTGTCAGTAGGGATTAATGCCCAGTTTAGTAAGTTTATCTATGATTCCAGAGTGGGGGATGGTGTTTGTTTGCTGATTTTTTTTCATCTTGCCATCCGGACCACCTACTCTCCTTTGCTTGCTGATTTTATGATCTCTCCATCCATACCCAGATTGTTACTGTGGGCAGTGTGTGATGTTAACTCAGCCCAGAGATATAGCTGGTGTCCTCCTAGTATTTTTTCATATTGCACCTGCAAAAGAACATAATCTCTGAAGACAGAAACATGTTTCCTTCAGCAGTCTCTTAAGTAAATGACAAAAGATGTGCCAGTACATACTCACATCAGATCAGATTAACTTCTGGAAAATATATCAATAATTACTTTGTATAGTATCAAGCCACAGAGTTTTTCATGACCTATTACTATGTGTAAGAGGGAGGGAACTAATACAGCATGAATAACATGTTGCCTAAATTGTAGATTAATCTTGGGAAATCATTTTACTTAATTTCATGATGTAATAATGTCATTAGTATATCATTTGTGCTAATGAAATATTTAAGACTCATTTTTTTCTAAGGGTGAGACCTTTTTTAATTTAATTTATCATTTGTTAACAAGTCAAGTAAACTGGTTCTCTGTTCCTTTTCAACTCCAGCCCTTGCTACAAAGGGCAACAGTAATTGCAATATACAGGAACATTACAGTGCAACCAATCAATGTTATTTATTTATTTATTTGCAGTTGGTTTATTTGCAGTTGGTTTACCAGGATAGTCCATTGGGCCAAAAGAACCCATTTTCAATGGAGTCCTGGGGAGAAAAGCTCCAAAAACAATTAGCAAGGTTACAATAAGGTATTTAGTTTCAATTATACAATTCCTATGGACTTGGAAATACAGTAGACTAGTGTACAAACATATACAAATATTACAATCTTGTATCACTGAAAACAATTTACAATATAGAAACTGAGAGGCTTTTACAACTTAGGGTGGGTTACACTGGAGATATATTTCATACATTCAAGATGAGTAGCTTAATACAATCAAGAGAAATGTATATGAGCTGACATAGAACCTTTCAATATAGAAACAGATAACCTTTTCCATCAGAGGGTATATTTACACTAAGGTACCTTTAAGTATTCAGAAAAAGCTAATACAAGCAAGAGCAAGATCTATGAGTTTAGGAGAGTAAGTAGAAATTCTCATTATGAATAGGGGAGGAGAAGTGAAAATTCTCAGTATGAGGAGATTATGTTGGGTGGGAGCAGGAGCATTCCCACTGGGAAATTAGGTGTGAGTGAAGGGATTTTTTGAATGAGAAGTGATTTGTGATGGTACGAATGGATGGGGTAAGGAGTTCCAGAGGGTTAGCTATCATTATGTCGACGTGCATTTAGACTGTAGGATTCGAACATCAGATGTTGAATACTTCAGGTGACATGAGCGAAGGTTTGCATTGTGAATGAACTGTTCAATTAAGTTTTGGTCATGGGAGGATCGTTGTTAGATCTTAGGAAATGCATCCCTTTCCTCACTGGAGGTGCGATTTTGAAGGTAGAGGAAAGGGATGGGCAGAGGGAGGGATTGAAGATGAGTTTGTGTGCAAGAGTCAGTTGGACGTAGGTGAGGTGATTGGGTAGTTCTAACCATTTTAGTTTGTGGAGAGCTGAACAGTGGTGTGAGGAGGACTTATGGGAGGTTGCAAACTTGACAATTTTGTTATAGCAAGAGGAGAGTTGTGTTTTGAGAGAAGATTGTAGGTTAGCTAGAAGTGGAGCTCCATAGAGGAGGGATGGGATGAGAAATGTGGTAGATAGGGTGAGTTTGGTGGAGGGTATAAGATAACGATTCTGTCTGTAGAGCATGCCGACTTTTTGGTGTTTTTTTTATATTTAGTTGAAGATGGGAATTGAATTTAAGCTGACTATCAATTTGGACCCCAAGTAATTTGGCCTCAGATACCAGTTCTAAGGGTGTATTGTTGTGACTAGTAATAGTGAAATTACTTGGATTGAAAAAGGTAGCTTTAGAGGGGGTGAATACCATTACTTTGGTTTTGGAGGCATTGAGTACAAGGTGATTTGTTTTCATCCATTGTTCGGTGGTTGAGAATGCATCTTGAGTAAGCTTTAGCAGTGTGGGGATGGAGGTAGCAGAGCAGATTATAGTTGAATCATCTGCGTATTGGATAATTTTAGTTGAAGGGATATAGTTATGGAAATAATTTATGAATATATTGAAAAGCAGGGGACCCAGTATAGATCCTTGGGGAACACCGATTGGGGTGTTGATGAAAGGGGAGGCAGCTTTTTTCCATCTCACTGCCTGATATCTATTGGATAAGTAGCTAGTGAACCAGTTCAGAGAAGAGGGTGACAAGTTAAGCTTGGAGAGTTTAGTTAGTAATAAATTGTGGGAGATAGTATCAAAGGCTTTAGAGAGGTCTAGTAGGAGGGTAGAGACAATGTGTTCTGTGTCCCGGGCTTTGTTTACAGCTTCCAGGAAGGAGAGTAGGGCGGTCATAGTGCTGTGTCTTGGTCTGAAACCATATTGTGTTGGAGTTAGTAGGTTATTGTCTAAGATGTATGGTAGGAGTTGTAGGCGAATACACTTTTCTAAAAGTGTAGAGATAGGAGATAGAATAGCGATGGGACGGAAATTAGTAATATTGTTATTGATGCCTCCTTTGTGCAATGGAACAACAAAAGCCTTTTTCCAGATTTGGGGTACCGAGCTTTCTTGAGTGGAACGGTTGATTAAAATGCTGATGGGGTAGGCAATGGCTTCAGCAGCTATACTGAGAAAGTAAGAAGGAATGTTATCAGGGGCAACCAATCAACTAGTATGTATTTGGGATGTGGAAGAACCAAAACCACACAGGTAAGGAACAGGTGCAAATTCAAAATGAACTGACATCCAAAAAGCCAATGGCCAGCACTCAAATATCGGCATAAAAATCTTTATTTCAAAACATAACAACTAGCCAAGATGAGAGCAATTGCAACATACTGGTTTTGGCAGTACAGCCTTCTTCAGTGCAACAGTCACACATACCCCACCCCCTTCTTAAATACCAACAAAACAGATATCATTGGTTAATCAAAAACATTCATTAAGGCCAGGAGACAAAAGTGCTCCAAATTGGATAATCCATTTCTTCTCTTTTTTATCCAATATTTTATACCAGCCTGGTTTATCTTTATTATTAGACATGATTCTGTCTATAATAACAAACCTAACCCTAGCTGTAGGATGCTTAATAGCATGTTTGTAAAGAGCATTGGAATGACGAGCACATCTGACATCACTAAGATGTTCAGAAATGCATAGTTTGAGTGGGCAATAGGTTTGTCCCACATAAAAAGCAGGGCATGTACATGAAGCTAGATAAATGTCCCAGTCTGACTCACAATTTCCATAAACATGTATATCAAGTACATGCAAGCTGTTGTGAGAGGTACATTGTTTGGTATTACAAACATATTTGCAAAAACTACAATGACTACAGGGCTGACACCCCATCAAAAATGCCCATCTAAAGTGGGCTGTTGTGCCCCAGTATTACTCCTACTAAATTTCTTATGATGATTAAAACAACCACTTTAGATGGGCCTTACTTTTGTTTACCAACACTGTTAACAAAGCCTTAGATGCTGCTCTAATAAGCTCTGTTATCTTATTGAATCTATCCAAGGCTTTTGATACAGTTTCACACCCTAAACTACCACTGCAACAACAGTCCTTAAATTGCTCCCCACATTCACTGGCTTGGTTCTCCAACTATCTTTCTGACAGGAAACAATCTGTCAAATGGCAGGAGTTCCCCAGGGGTCCATTCTTGGGCCACTATTATTTAATATTTTCATCAATAACCTCCACAAAGCTTCCTATCTTAGTATGCTAATCCAATATGCAGATGATTCTACAATAATCTCCTCTGCCAATAACCTGACAGACCTTCAATATCTAACACAAAAAGCCTTCACTTCTATTGAATCATAGCTAAATAATGCCCGTCTACTCATAGGTTCATAGGTTGTACTAGGCTAACTGCCCTTTCGAGCCATTTTAAGCCTAGCCGGTTATCCCCTGTGAGATTCAAACCCTGTACCTTGTGTTTGTAAGGCAAGCATCTTAACCATTAGGCCACCCTCCCAACCCCCAAAAATCTAAACTCCTAATATTTTCATCCAAACCCTTAAATCAAGACTTCAAAATCATCTCACAAAATAATATCGAAATAGAATAAGTAAAATCATCAAATCTTCTGGGCATCACAATTGATGGCAAACTCTCCTTCGATAATCACATTCATAATGCAATCAAGAAAACCCATTTCAAATTTGGTAAACTATATAGGCATAAATGTTTTATGAACACACCCACCAAGTTAAAAGTGGCCAACTCTCTTCTCCTCCCCACCCTTCTTTATGGTAGCCCTATTTTTATCAACATACATACAACTCTTAAAATTAAATTATAGTCCTGCTACTTCAAAATAGCAAAATTTTCCTGCAACATGCCAACTCGAACCCATCATTGTCTTGCCTTAAAAAATATAAACTGGCTCGACTTCTCCCACTATCTACAATATACCCAACTAATACTTACCCACAAACTACTATATAAGCCCAACTTTTGCCCCTCTCTTCAGACCATCCTAAATACATACACTCCTGCATGTAATCTTAGGTCCTCAAGCAAACAGCTCCTAAGCATATCCAAGCCCAACGAATGTGCTGAACAAAACCTCTATTCCTTAATCATCGCCGATGCTTGGAATTCACTTCTCTCTTCCATTACTCATATAGACTCCTTAAAAGCATTCAAAACTGCACTAAAATCCCATTATTTCAATAATCAAACATGTTCCTGTAATAACTTACCTAAACCTCTTTAATTAGGTCACTGTCACTGTTACTAGTCTCCATCAAATAATATCCTTTAACTCATACACGTTTGTTTTTGGTCCCTAAATTTTTCTTTTACTATACCTCTAGAGCCTATTATTCTGCATGCTACATTACTCTGCTCTTGCATCAGCTTTATGGACCAAAAAAAAAGAAAGAGAGAAATGTGAATGTTGTTTATGCATGCCTATACAAAACTGCTTATAGTTTCCATACTGTAACTACCTTAAATTTCTATAAATACTTGTTGATATGTATGATATTTACTTGAACTGGTAACTGATGACTGATATAAAATTGTAAGTGCAAGTGATGTTCGTTATACTCTGTATGTAACTGCTCATATGATATGATGTTTCATAACCTTTCTTGGAGCTTTTCTCAACGGGCCTCCACTGAAAATGGTTTCTGACCTAGTGGACTTTCCCGGTTACCAAATATCAATAAATAAATAACCACCCAATGTCCTACCCCTCCTATAAGAAAAAAGACATTTGGAGGGTATCAAGTCCCTCAAGGTATAATCAGATAGTAAGATACCCCAATGTTTATATACTAAATCAATCAAAAACAAACTATTACTACCATAACTGGTAACTAATCTAAGTGGAGTATCCAGCGCCACTTTTTTGGTTTTATATTGTAACAATTCAGTTCTATCCCATCTCCTGACGATATCCCTTGAGTGGATGACATCCCGGTATTTATACCCCCTATTACAAAACCTAGTAACCAACTCTTGTTTGCATGAAGCAAACATCTCATCCTAGGAGCAAATCCTATGAAGCCACATAAATTGGGCTTTAGGAATGTTTCTAACAATATGCCAGGGACGGCAGCTACTAGCCTGCAAAAAAGTATTAACATGCGGATGTTTCCTATAAACTTGGGTACCTAACATTCCATCCTCCTATAGATGAATTTCAACATCCAAGAAAGTTATTCGTGCAGAATTAAAATAAAATTTAAAATGTATGCCCCACTTATTTTCATTCAGATAGTCTACAAATTCACATAAATAATCCACATCCGAACACCAAACTAACCAACAATCATCTAGGTAGAAGCTCCAATTGTCCATGGATTCTAAGTAAATATTATGAGTCAGATCGTAGATGATCTGTTTTATAGTCCATAAATAAGTCTGCCTAAATGGGGGCAAATGATGTCCCCACAGCAGTACCCTTAAGCTGCAAATAACATTCATCCTTAAAATAAAAAACATTTTTAGTTAATACATGTTCAGTATGCAGATTAGAAAGGTATTAAACCCTGGGCTATATAAAGAAACACGATTCAACCAATATTCCAGGGTAATCAAACCTGCCCAATGAGGAATATTGGTATGCAGAGCTAACACATCCAAAGAACACACATACCACCCTGGTTCAAGTTGAACCTCTTTAATAATATTCAGAAACTCTGTATTGTCCTGTATAAGATATCTGACATGTCCCAACAAGGGTTTCAAATACTGGGTAAGAAAAACAGATAAAGGTTCCGTAAGAGAATCTTTGCCATATACTATTGGTCTCACCAGAGGTTGGTTCAAGTTCTTATGGGTTTTGGGTAAGATATAAAAATACTCTTTTAATGGATCCTTAAACATCAAATGGAGCACTACTTCACTAGAAATAATTCCCTCCTCCAAGGCAAGCTTCAAATGCTGGTCAATATCAGACTTAAATACAGGGGTGGGATCCAAAAACATCCTTTGGTAAAATCATTGATCTAGCAATTATTTATGAGTCTCGGCCACATAAATGCCCCAATTCCAAACTATCACCACACCCCCCCCCTTATCAGATGGACTAATGACCAGTTATTTATTCTTACAAAGATTTAAAAAAGCTTGTCTATAGGAAGAGGGCAAATTATTAGATGGAATCCTTAAATGGAATCCATACGCAAAGTGGAAGTCACTTAGTACCTGTTGTTGAAAAACTGCTACACTCTTGTTGAAGGGTGATATAAATGTAGACAGTCTGAAACAGAAAACTGAGGGATTATATTCTTTGTTAATTTGCTTATTATGAAAAAGCACCTTTCTGTGTCTGTTGCAGATGAAAATTCCTCACAAGATGTCACAGAAGTTGTCAGAAAAATATGTATTAATGTGTGTATTAGTAATATGCTTAGTGCATTTAGAGCTTGAAAAGGGTTAACACATTTATTCTATTTCATACTGCATAAATCTGTACAAACTGCAGATGCTTTCTGATCTTGTATTGTTAGCTAAAATCTTTGCTTGTGCCTTGGAAATTTACTGAGAAGCAGATGATTTCTGCTTGTGTTAGGAAAATAATGAATAGAACAATACTACTTGTATAAATGCTATGAAACTTAGACAAGAAGTTCCGCTTGTGCTGTGAGAAAATACACAGCTGTAGAAGCTATAGATAATTAGGACAAAGCCTGCTTGAAAATATGAACTGCAATCAGCATTTGCTTGTATCTGAGTTAGAAAAGTACCTTGAAATGTAACACTATACAATAGAAGCCTGTAAACGGATTAATGCCCACCAAGGCCAGGTTGTTTTTCTCAAAAAGTTTCTCACAAATCTAGTCATGTCAGCAGAAAATCTGAGTAACATCTGCTGTAGAACAATACTGAAAGTTGTGTTTGATTACGTCAGCCTTAGAAGGCCATGTCTTGTAAAACAGTATAAGAATGAGCATACTTCCTGTTAGTAGTTAGACAAAATCCTGTATTTGCATGTTTTTGTCTCCTTGCAGCAAGTTATTAAATGTGCCTTAACTGAACCTTACGTGTATTGGTCTATTGAAGTTTTTTCCTTTGACAGATTGGTCCTTCGGACTGGAAACCCTCACTTCTCCTCGGATCAGACAGGCCAGGTGGCTTGAAACCGTACGGGGAAGAAACCACATCGGATCTTCTTATTTGAAAAGCCTTCTGACTGAATTGTCATACAAAAGAGGCCAGCCACTTTCTGATCTGCGACTGAAGGACAGGTTTACTCGAACCAGGTGATCAATCACAAAGGCTCAGGTAAGGTGAATCTACCTTTTTTTTTCTGTTTTAGATCAGGGACTAGATTTGTATTGTTTTGTTAAAACTTTGTTTATACAAGTCAAGGACAAAAAGATTATTGTCTTGTCATAGATCAACGAAACAGAGCAGGGAGGCAGTCATTCTGAAGGGACTATAACAAAATCCGTGGTACCGCATTAAAAATAAGGAGTTATGTAACGATTAAAAGGGTAGAGCAGAATGGGTAATAATTGTACAAAAAGATCCCAAAATCCGCCGCTAACATAAGACACGAAATACATGCAGTCACAGCGTGCTGATAATGTTAAATACTACTCAAAATGGGTTAATAAGTATGAATTTGATGGTAAATTAGAAAAATCCTCGCTTGTCAAACTTGTCAAACAGCTTAAAACTGATTCTAAAGGTCGGGTAAAAAAGCAACGTCAATTAGGAATTCCTCAGGGACACAGGTGGATTGAGGAAGTAAACCGTAGGGAACAAAAGAATAATTCAAAAGCAATGTTTTTAGATAAGGAGGACAATAACTTAGTAATAGCATCGGCCCCTCTGCCTCCCTTACCAGAATATGAGGCAAGTGAACAAGTTAGTCCACCCCCGCGATATCCTGCTGTTACCATAAGTAGAGACACTACAAAAGCAAAACCGTTTATTAGAGATCCCGTCGAGACCAGGTCTCGAACACGGGCAGGTAACTCAAAAGGGGACATTGAGTTATATCAAATGGGTAGGAATTCACGATCTATGAGTGAAGAAGAAATATGCCCACTTATAGAAGTGCCTAATCCTCAGGCAGGGCAAGAAGGTCAGGACCCAACTATCCTAGTGTATAGACCCTGGGCTCCGGAAGACATCCGGAAAGCCACTGAGGGAATTCCCCATCCAAAAGTTAATTTTAGAACGTTTTTAGAAGATTTGCAAGGGATGAGGCTAAATTATAATTTAAACGGAGAAGAGGTAGAAAAAGTAGTCAGACAAATTGTGGGACCAGATTGGCACATGATTAGTGGCGACTGGAATCCCCATGATGCTGCGCTCAGGCCCCTCCCACATAGCAGCGCAGAATTAGACAACAGAGTTAAAGGTCTTACAGACCGAATCTCTGAGAAATGGAAGCCTAGGGCAGACTGGACTTGCATTAATCAATGCATCCAACAAGAAGGCGAGACTGTTGACAGATATTATGCCAGACTGTTAGAATGTTTTAATAACCACTGTGGAATGCAGGTTCCTGAAGATCAGACACACGATTCCCCATATGAGCAGCAGTTAAAGAATGCATTTTTGAAAGGCAGTATTGCACCCATAAGCAGCTTTATCACAAAGCACATGGTGGATCATCGTACAAGCAGGTTACAATCATTACTCGAA
The DNA here is from genome assembly GCF_019279795.1 of Protopterus annectens. Taxonomy (NCBI): domain Eukaryota; kingdom Metazoa; phylum Chordata; order Ceratodontiformes; family Protopteridae; genus Protopterus; species Protopterus annectens. The sequence goes on from NC_056745.1 coordinate 1,188,597,615, forward strand.
TATGCTAGGCATGCCGAAAGGCATTTTAATAGCAAAAAGAAAAAGAAAGCCCAAGTATTTTCTGTAGAAGATGGAGCAGAAGTTTATGTAGTACAGTCCGGGAAAAAGGACAAGAGAAATGCCCAGGGGAAACAAAAAATCTGATCAGCGATCAGAGGACTTTGAAGGGCAAAAGTAAAGGGGTGAATGTTTTAAATGTGGTAAAAATGGACACTTGGCAAGGGATTGCAAGAAAAACAAGAAGGCAACCACGGAAGACAAGGAGGGTGAGGACTGACTATATGATAGTCAGGAATCACTAGAAGGGGATAGCAGAGAAAGGACAAATGAGAATGTGATAGAGGGAGTAGAGAATGTGACAGAAGAAATAGAGGAAGTGCAGGAAGTCACAGATAGTGAAGAAAATGAAATATTGGAGTTGGCTTTATTGAGCTTAGAGCTCTATTTAGCAGACACGAAACCAGAAGTTACACTCCTGGTAGAAGGGAGGGAAGTCAGATTCTTGTGTGACTCAGGGGCATCACGGACCCTGATACATCCCTCCAAACTGCCAGAGAACTCAGAGTCACCTGATTACATACTAGTGAAAGCAGCTAATGGACAGCTGTATCAGGAGCCCCTCTCCCATAATATTGCAATAACTGATCCTGTTTCAGGATTGACCCAGGAAAGCAAAATTGTTGTTTCTGCAAAATACCCAGTAAACCTCTTGGGCAGAGACCTTATGCAGCTATTTAGTATAGCAGTAGTTCCAACTATGCAGGGTATGGAAGCACAGCGACAAATTGATACCTTTGCAATGCAATCGGAGGGTGAAATGTTTTATTGCTACAGCCAGGACTTGGTTACGACTGGTCCAGGGGCAGTGACCGCAGAGTTGATGAACGTAGCCATCAGCAAGTTCCCCTCCCTTGACATTGATAAACAACATTTGTTGCACTGTACTCTATATTATTGTAACACACCAGGACCTGATAAGGAATATGAGCAAGAATTGTTTTGAAATTGTGTAAACAGATTGATATTACGTAATCTGTACTGGGACACAGAAGGGAACAGTGTAGTCAACTGTTCATTGCCCCAGGAGTTTTTTGCACTTTATAAATCTAATCGATTACCACATGTTAGCTTAACTAAGGACAAAAATGTAAAATGGGTAGACTTGGGAGAAAAAGTCACAAGATGGGAAAAACAGACAGAGTTAGAACTGTCAGAACAGGGAATACAAATGCAGAAGTTGAATTGGATAACTCAAACCCACCCAGCTGTACATTTGCAGTCTAGCAAGGACAGCTGATTAGCACTCCTATTGAAGGAGGAAGAGAATGCCTTACAGAATATACCAGAAACTCTCTGGTCAACAGGAAAATCAGATGTAGGACTTATTCGTACAGCGGGACCAGTTACTATTATGCCAAAGTCAGCATTTAGACCACAAAAAAGACAGTATTCCTTAAGAAAAGATGCAGAGGTGGGAATCAAACCTATTACAACAGCTTTACTTAAGGAAGGGGTGCTGGTGGAATCTTCTGATTCACCATGTAACACACCCTTATTTCCTGTTAAGAAAGCAAATGGAGAGTGGCGTATGGTCCAAGACTTACAAGCTGTAAATGATGCAGTAATACCAAGGGCACCTACGGTGCCAGACCCACACACCCTGTTAAATGATTTAAAACCTCAACAGAAATATTTTTCTGTGGTAGATATCAGCAATGCATTATTTTCGATACCAATACACCCTGACAGCCAGTATTGGTTTGCATTCACATTTCAGGGGAAAAGATATACATATACACGACTACCACAGGGGTATTGTGAAAGTCCAACAATATTCTCACAAGAAATGGCAAGCAACTTGGCGGGATTTACCCCACCAAGAGGTAGCCAGATTTTGCTTTATGTTGATGATATCCTGCTGGCGGCCCCCACCCAGCAAGATTGTAAAGAAGATACCATAGCACTATTACAATTTTTAGCCACTGAAGGACATAAAGTAAACAAAAATAAACTGCAGCTTTGGAAAAAACAAGTTAAATACTTAGGATATGTAATATCCAAGGAGGGTAGGACATTAGATGAGGACAGAAAAGTAGCGATTTTGCAAGCACCAAAACCCACTACCAAGAAGGAAATGATGTCCTTCCTGGGTACGACTAATTTTTGTCGGAGCTGGATTCCAAACTATACCTTGGAATCTGCACCGCTGACTAACCTGATTTATAAAAAGCCTATGGCAGCACAGGATTTGTTACAATGGACACCAGAAGCAGAATCTGCTTTCTGCAAACTGAAACAGTTAATAGCGTCCTCATTATTTTAGGTTTACCAAACTATCATAAACGTTTTTTCCAAACTGTAGATTGTAAGCAAGGTTATATGACATCAGTGTTAACACAGCAGCATGGGGACAAGCAACGCCCTATTGCTTATTATTCATCACAACTGGACCCAGTGGCATGGTCTTTACCTCACTGTGTACAAGCAGTAGTTGCAGCTGCAATGGCAGTACAGACTTCGGCCTCAGTAGTTTTGTTCCACCCTCTCACATTGAGAGTGCCTCATGCAGTCACGATTATTCTACTGCAAGAGAAGGTAGCATATCTTTCCCCTGCTAGGCATCTTTCCTGTATGACTATATTGTTGAGCCAACCTCATATGACAATTGAACGATGTACGACTTTGAACCCTTCTACCTTGCTCCCAACCCCTGCAGATGGCACACCACACAGCTGCCTGCAGGTGATTGAGCAAAAGACACTGCCTAGAAAAGACCTTACGGATGTTCCCTTGGATGATGCAGAGGTGACATACTACGTAGGTGGCTCATGCAAAAGGGGTCCTGCAGGATAGAACCTAGTGGGATATGCAGTAGTTTCGGATACTGACATTATAGAAATGAAATCTTTACCACACAATTTATCTGCACAGGCAGCAGAATTGATTGCCTTGACACGGGCATGTACCTTAGCAAAGGGTAAATGTGTGAACATTTTTACTGATAGCCAGTACGCTTTTTCTACTGTACATGTTTTTGCGCAACAGTGGAAAAATCGAGGAATGATAACATCTACTGGCAAACCAATCAATCATGCACAGTTTATTTTAGATCTTTTAGAATCTATTCAGTTACCTCAGAAAGTAGCTATTTGTAAATGCACAGCTCATACCAAGTAACAGGACAGGATTTCAAAAGGTAATGCGAGAGCTGATACAACTGCAAAGCAGGCAGCTTCAGAGGTATTTTTTTTGAATGAGGAATTACAACCCTCTGAGATTTTAGACTTACAAATGTTAAAGACAATGCAGACACTTACTACGCAAGTTGAAAAATAAAGATGGGTAAAACGAGGAGCAATTCTCGAAAAAGGGCTGTACATCTCTAAAGAAGGAAAACCAATATTGCCATCTAATTTGTTTAGATATGCAGCTTTGTTGAGCCATGGGCAGTGCCATGTCTCAACAGGGGGGATGGTACAGCTGGTGAACCAAGTGTTCACGACATATGGATTCTTAAATTACTCTAAAGAATTCTGCTCGATGTGCCACATTTGTAATAAACATCATGCACAAGGGGCATTAAAGCCCAAGCAAGGGAGTTTCCCTACACCACCTTATCCATTTCATACTGTCTGTATGGATTTCATAGAGCTGAATAAATGTGAAAATAAGAAGTATTGTCTTGTCATTGTAGATATGTTTTCCAGATGGGTGGAAGCCTTTCCGACTAAAAATCCAGACACGGCAACTGTGGCCAAAGTTCTTGTTAAAGAAATTATCCCTAGATTCGGCATTCCAGAAAGGATCTACAGTGACAATGGCACACACTTCATAAACCAGACCATACAACAGTTAAGTAAACATTTTGGTATTTCTTTAAAAAATCATTGTGCGTATCACCCACAAACTGCAGTGCTAGTAGAGAGGCATAATGGGATTTTAAAGAGTAAGCTAAGTAAGTTAATAGTAGAAACACAGAGAAATTGGGTGTACTGTCTGCCCCTGGCACTGTTGAGCATGAGAACTGTTCTGAATGCAAAAGGATTGACTCCTTTTGAAAAATTATTTGGAAGGGCTTATTATATACCTCAGTGGAAATCTCTCATGCCCGCAGACCAGGAAGCTGACAGTACACTAGCTGAGTATATGAGAAACCTGTTAAATTCTAAACATTTGTTGCAGTCAAATTCTATTTCAGATAAAGAACGAACCAGACCGTCAGAAGTGGCAGTGTCCCCTGGTACCTGGATTTGGGTGAAGACAGTAAAGAAAAAGAACTGGGCGTCACCAAAGTGGGAAGGTCCATATCAAGTGTTTCTGTCGACACCCACTGCAGTCAAGATAGCGGAACGTGCCTCCTGGATCCACCTGACGCACTGCAAACTAGTGAAAAATTTTGAACTGGACAAAAATCTTGTTACATGCCAAGAGTAAAAATGATAGAGTCCAGAAGAAACAGGAATGCAGAACAACCCTTTCCTCAGAAGTATTGCATAATAATCCTGTTAACTGTACTAGTGACAATAATCTTTTTGTTGTGGCCTTTCCTTTTCCCAGCCACACAGACTGAACTGAATAAACGTGAAGTGTTACTCATAGACTGGCATCCAAACTTTAATACTTACTAGGCAATTAAATATGTGTATGCTGAGACTTTCAATGTTTCGAATTGCTGGATTTGCACAGCTTTGCCAACAGCATATGGGGAGGGGGGGGGTTATTAATGACTACAGTCAATGAGACCTGGGAAAACTTGATTTATGATACCTCAACCATTACATCACAAGATAAAATAGCATTGCACTTGTCTGTTCCACAAAAGGGAACTGTGTGTTTTTATAAAAATGATACTGTTCAGGTGGGTTGGAGCAATTGCAATGTGACTGTTCCTTATAAATGTTACACTAAAGGCAACAATGTAGATTTTTATTGTAATACAAATTATGATTCATTTCTTGGATTGATGCACAAAACAATTGATGAAGTAAAACATAATTCTGTTCTTTATAAGCAACTATCTATAATTGATAGAAAAATGTTTCATGCAGGGTGAGTGTATATTCATAGCAAGGTTACTACTAAAGTAGAGGACTGTTATTTTGTGTGTGGCAGAAAGGCATACAAATGGTTACTTGAGAATTGGTCTGGCAGTTGTTTTTTGGGTTACCTGGTTCCGGCCATACGACACACTGCAGTTTTGCCTCGAGGAAAAATTCGAAATGTCCGAGAGGTAGTCAAGAAACCTGTAAACCCAGTGGGACAAATCGATGTGTGTTGGAAAGGCCATCATTCCATAGGCAAAGGACTGACACATATGGACTTGAGTGATAGCGTTATATCGTGGGCAGGCATATTACCAGCATATGGAGCAGTGAAATCGATCTTAGAGCTGAGAAAACTGTCGAAACTTCTCGAAGTAATGATCACTGCAACTTTTTCCGCTCTCGAATTGGTGACTGTTGAACTGAATGCCATGAGAACTGTAGTGCTTCAAAACCGCATGGCTCTCGACTTCACCCTAGCGGCGAGAGGTGGTACTTGCACTTTAATCCAAGAAGAATGCTGTTCGTATATTCCTGACCATAAACACAAGATAGACAATCATCTTGAGGTAATTCAGCAAGTGTCGGCCATGACCAAACCAGGCCCAAACCCACTGACGGACTTTTTCCAGAAATGGTTTGGGGGGTGGGGTACCATCCTAATGAACATCCTGATTGCCATTTGTGTAGGAATGTTCCTATTGGAAGTATGTGTTTGTTGTGGTATCCCCTGCATGAAAAGACTGATTAAAGACTTTATAGACATGTCAGTTTCTGAAACCTTATATCAAAGTACTGAGTTTGAAGAACTGTTAAAAGATTGAAAATGCTTTCATAAGTTTAAACTGAATGACTCTCTTAACTGCAAATCCTGAGTGGGAAGAGGTTAGGAGAAGAAAACAAACCGTTTATGCTTATTTTGAAAGTAGAATAAAAGTATTAATGCAGGGAAATGTCAGAAAAATATGTATTAATGTGTGTATTAGTAATATGTTTAGTGCATTTACAGCTTGAAAAGGGTTAACACATTTATTCTATTTCATACTGCATAAATCTGTACAAACTGCAGATGCTTTCTGACCTTGTATTGTTAGCTAAAATCTTTGCTTGTGCCTCGGAAATTTACTGAGAAGCAGATGATTTCTGCTTGTGTTAGGAAAATAATGAATAGAACAATACTTCTTGTATAAATGTTATGAAACTTAGACAAGAAGTTCTGCTTGTGCTGTGAGAAAATACACAGCTGTAGAAGCTATAGATAATTAGGACAAAGCCTGCTTGAAAATATGAACTGCAATCAGCATTTGCTTGTATCTGAGTTAGAAAAGTACCTTGAAATGTAACACTGTACAATAGAAGCCTGTAAATGGATTAGTGCCCACCAAGGCCAGGTTGTTTTTCTCAAAAAGTTTCTCACAAATCTAGTCATGTCAGCAGAAAATCTGAGTAACATCTGCTGTAGAACAATACTGAAAGTTGTGTTTGATTACGTCAGCCTTAGAAGGCCATGTTTTGTAAAACAATATAAGAATGAGCATACATCCTGTTAGTAGTTAGGCAAAATCCTGTATTTGCATGTTTTTGTCTCCTTGCAGCAAGTTATTAAATGTGCCTTAACTGAACCTTACGTGTATTGGTCTTTGAAGTTTTTTCCTTTGACAGAAGTACCATCAGCTTTCTTAAGAATTGACTTTTTCCTTTTACTTTTACCAGATGACTGGGGGCATTTTTTATTATCAGAAAATGCAACTGTTTTCTGAGCATTAAATTGTTTACCATGTCTATAGTCCTTACAATCTCTAGAAAATTTCTTAATCATGCGTGACTTAAATCTTTTTCCAATCCTATTAAATCTTTTGTCAGCTGTACATTGTTCCTGATACAGAGAATCTTATTCATAGGGCTTAATCTGCTCACAAAGTTGACTACCTGAGACACTAAATCAACAGTTTTGCATTCATAAAAATAATATAAAACTTTAATAAACTACATTGAGGCCACCTGTTGAGCTTCCTGCCATTCAGAAATTCATTTCTCATCTGGACCCTTTACTTACAGTTGCAGGTCTACTTGAAGACCCCTATGAGCCAAATTATTAACATTGCACGTCTTAAATAGTTTTTGATGCCACACATTAGATCTTAATTCTTTCATTATTAAAGATAATTGTCCAGATAGATCAATGCAGGGAAGAGATGATACATTGGTACCGCCATCATTAGTGTCTAACCCATGAAGATTATCAAAAATGCCCACATCCTCTTTATCAGCTGCTAACCCTTGTGATAGTAGAATCAAATCCATACTGGTCAGTAATATTTGAAATCCAAAAAAGAAATTTCACATAAATTCAGAAACACTAAGATTAAACCAATGACATTAAATCATTTGTAAAAGCCAATATAAAGCAAAAAGCAATTGGCCCCAAATATCATACAAACTGTTAAACAATATCATAAATTTCATACAACCTCAAGAAAGCTAGGTCAAATAATGCAACAGTCCAAAGCATACTCAAAAACTCATATAATAACAGCCAAAGACCTCCAAACAATTGAATCAGTGTGAAAAAATCTTTGTATGTAAAAAACAGCTTCAAACTAAGCCCCAGTACATAAATTCTGCCACAAAAGAAATAAGGCAGTACCTGTAAAGTCGGGGAAAACTCCAAACTTATTCTTTCAATAGATGCCAGTGTATCATGAGCACATTTATTTAAACAGTTACAGTTTGTTTGTAGTCTGAATAAACTAGTGCAGTTGAGTGCTTTCATCCCTTAACACGGGACTTCATCAGAATGTGCTGATGAAGTCCAGTGATAATGGACAAAGTGCTCAATGTTTGATACAATAAAGAGTTTCCAGTTTATTTTACTGGCATTTGGCTTCTTTGCCAGCCTGCTGAGAGATCGGATTACCTCGAGGTTTTTCAGTTTTAAGTTCTGTGTAGTTTACTGGGCAGGTCAAAGTGCACTAAATGAAAAAATGACTATAAAAATTTGTTAGGTCTTTGTTCTCTCTCTCTCTGCTGTGGATTGCTATGGGGACCCAGGTTGACAGTAGCCTTTCGTTTGACACTCATGTTGCTAAAGTAGTTAGGAAACCTTCTACATTGCCCACCTGATCATGAAGGGATTCACATCTAGATCAAGGGAGGTCATCATCCCCCTGTACTCATCACTCATTAGACCTATGATTGAGTACAATGCCCCAATCGGAATGTATCTGACCCGACACCTGCAGCAGCTGGAAAGGCCCCAAAAGTTCCTCACCAAAAGGATAAAGGGTCTCAAAAATATGTCTTATGCTGCCCGACTGAAAGAACTCCAGCTCTATTCAGTCTCATACCGCTTGCTCAGAGGTGACCTGTGCCTGACATATAAGGCCATGTCAAACCCAGATTTGATGAATATGCTTCACCTCAAAAATCTAGATCCCTCAGAACCACAAGGGCGGAGACTTAAACCTTGACACGGTTATTAATAGAATGTGCTGGAGGGACAAATTCATCACCCAGAGACTCCCTATGCTGTGGAACAAAATCCCGGTACATGTGAGGCAGAGCACCTCGCTGGCCTTGTTCAAGAGGAATCTTGACCAATGGATGGGAGATCGCAGATATACCCCAGGGATTACTTCAGTGTCACTGCTTGACAGAGGCACAGCAAAATAATAGGCATAGTTTTATTCAAACTAAAGGGGTGGCGAAAGCCACATAACTATGGGCTAGGCTTATAAATGCCCTTGGGCAGATAGCCTAGTATGAACCTATGATCCTATGAACCTATGAAGGTATAACACATAACCCTTTCTCACTGTCAAGCCTGGGTAACATAGCCTGTTTTTCTTCACATTCTTTTACTCTTTTACAAAAATATGTTTGAGAGAAAATGATATGTGATTTGCAAAACATTAAAACCCTACTAACATCCTCTAAGTTTATTACCTTCTTGATCATTTGACACTTAAATATCCAAGAGAAGAATAATGTCCATTTCATATACCAAGCTGTAAAGTCCATTTAAAATCCATTTAGTTTCTGTGGTGCCATTTGGTCTGCAATTTCTTTGCGAGCTGTGAAGTAGGAGGCATTAGTACAGATACTCAAAAGGCCCTTGTTTTCCAGTTAGATAAACAAAACTTTTGAATTACATGACTTTGTGCACTGTTTTCAAATTAATTAAAACATGGATTTCCCTTGCAAATGGTCATATACTGCCACACTATACATCAGAAGATTGGCAAGAATAATGCATATACATGAAGGGGACCAAAAATACAAGCAATACATAGCAGTACACACATGATGGTAACAATAATATTATTATTAATAATAATAATAATAATAATAGTCATAACTATCAATATTAGTAATATATTTCATGAAAAAAGCTTTATTTCTACAGCTTTCATTTATAAGTAGCCCTTAACTTATCTCAGATAGTGGGGATGAGACTCGGATGCTAGCAGGCCATCATCATTGCTAACATGGTATTTTTTTTTTTAGTGTTGCTCCTCTTTTCCCTGTTGCTTGGCAAACATTGTTCAGTGCCTAGTATGATATGCCCTAATGTGGGTGCATGCTTTCATATACTCTTTATGTATGTTTGAAGTGAAAACACTCCTTGGCTTAGCTTGTGCTCCCAAGTCCCACTTTCTGTTGCAGAACAGCAGTTTTGGACCTTACTTCAAATGGAACTCCTAGAACAGGACCAACCTGACTTCTCCCCCAAAGAAAGTTGTTAGTATGGCTGCTCATTCCCATCCCTTTCCAGCTGGATCCTACAGCACCTGAGCTGATAATCAAATCCAGGCTGGCTGGGATGTAGTTAGGCCTCCATTCCATTATGTAATAAAGCTGGCTTGGAAAAGACTGGGAACTAGAATTAGAAGCTGGTGAGAGCTGAAAGTATGATATATAGGGAAGAGAAAGAAGGTATTTATGTTAAACTCTTTTTCTTATGATTTTTGTATATCTAGGGATAATATTATCTTGTCCAAAGATCTGTAAGAAAAAAAAATGTACCAAGTCTTTTTAAAGGTCAATGGAGCAGCTATTTAAACCTTGTAAAGGGAAGGAATATATATAGAAGAGGTGGAGCAGAAATGTAGCACCCAGTAGTTTTTAGCTGAAGCCACGATAAAATAAAATGGAAGGAGGAAAGATACTAATAGGAAAGAGGGATGGGGAGGATAGAGTGCAAATAAGCTAGGTGGCACAAATAAATATAAAACTGCAAGGAGATGGGGACTGTAAGATATTAAGTCATTTTAAGATTTGGGGGTATCAGAATCCAAAATGAAAGTTGGCAGAAGGCAAAAAACTAGAAAGATATTCTTATTGCCCAATCCAGCCCACTCCCCAGCCACCCCCCCCCAAAAAAGGAAGAAAAACGGGCTATTAAGAAAACAATGAAGAAAGAAGCTTGAGCTATATGTGGAATTCTAGCTTGTTATTTTGCTTCGCCAAAACTGCCATGAGGGCAGATACAAAGCTGTGGAAGAAAGAAAATATATCAATGTTAAATGTGTTGAAATAAAAGAATTGTAATCATATGCAAGCTGAGTATGGTTGAATAAAGAAAAATATAGGTTTTAGTAACAGAAAACTGGAAGGTGAACTGGATATCATGACTGGTGAGAAGAACAAATTGCCAACGTAATCATTATAATTATCATCATCACCCCCCCTTTTCCTATTTTCTACATGAAGTCAGGGTGTTAGGGTCTTTATCATATTATCGAAGTTTCAACTCAGCAAATCTCCGTTCATCAACCCAAGAACAGCGAATGTTCACATCAGTGAATTTCTAAAACAGAGATGTAATTAGTTGAACAACATTGAGACCGTCACACAAACCACAATATGTCAAACCCATCCAGGTGGGGGGCTACTCCTCCCATTCCCCCCACCACCTATATATACCAACTCTGAGATCGCACTAAAGTGCAGAAAAAGGCAAATTTCCTGATGTTGGCCAGCTAAATCCATTTCTTGTTTAAGGCATTCGCTGATGTAAATGTTCACTTAAGTGAACGTTTGCTGTTGTTGGTTCAACAAATGGAGGTCTGCAGAGTTGAATCTTCAATTATATGATATAGACCTGGGTGTCACATCAATTATCACCACCTCCCTCAATTCAGTGCCACTCTCCTACTTTCTCTGACAGTCATGCCAGACTATTGCAGGTTTTCTATCACAAAATCCACCCTTTGTTGGACTTCCTTGTTTTCCCTTACCTTCTTCCTGTATCTCCCAAATATTTTTCACCAGATCATCTTCTACTTTCCTGCACATGTGTACAAAACACCAAAATCAGTTTTCTTTGACCTTCTCTGCAATTGCAGTTACTTTGGCTTCTGCTCTGATTTCCTCATTTCTTCCATCTGTACAAGAGTGTACATTCTACCTCCCATCTTAGGCACTTAATCTCCATCACTTCTATCTCTCAACTGCCCAGATTTTTGCCTCATGTTTTTGGTCTACTCAGCACAGAATTTGTGGTTTTCTGGCAAGTGACTGAGAATTAAAGTCACTAAATAGCAACATACATTTGAGTTTCAGATTTTATATCCTTCAGAAAATGTATGCTAATAGAAATCCTGTTGTTCTAGTAACTTTCTAAATTTATAAGAGCAATATTTAAAATCTGTCCATATTGCTGGGCCATTGTATCCCAATTATTTTTAGGCTTTGTCCAGATTCCTTATGTTAAGAGGTCCAGAGGTATGCTTTTAGCTTCCTTTGCTGCTCTGCCTTCACTGCCTAGGTTTCTGTACCATACAATAGTAGTGGTCATAACACTGTTTTTGGTATCTTGCATTTTAGATTCTTTCGCATTTTTCTCTCATACAGTACTTCTGACACTTTGTTTCTAGCTTTGATCTCCACATTCAGTCTTCCCTTTTCCTCAACCACCCCTCCCAGATACTCTATGCTGTTAACCTGTTCCACTATTTTCCCTTCTCTCTCAATTTTCAGCTTCTTCTGATTCCCTGCATTTCCTGACATGACAACTGTCTTATTTGTACTCAGTTTCATCCTGTGTGCTTTTAGTTTTGCATTTCATTCCCCTATCATATGCTGATGTTCTTGTTCAGAGTCTGCTTGTAATGCCACATCACCTGCATACAGCAGCTTTGTTGATCTGTCCCCTCTGACCTGTTTACTAATGTAGTCCACTGTCAGTATGAACAGAGGTGGATTCAGAGACGAACTCTGATGTACACCATCACTCACTGGGATCCTCTCTATGTGTCTGAACACTGTTAATACTTGTGTCACTGGGTTTTTGTACATGGCCTTCACTAATTCTACAAATATTTCCAGGACTTCAAACCATTGCAGGACTGCCAAATTAGTCTTCTTGGGACCTTGTATGCTTTCTCCAAGTCTAGGAATGCCCAATTTGACTCTTTCCTCATCTCTAGTTTTTCTATCTGCCTCAATGCAAACTCTGGATCTGTTGTGCTGCATCCTGATCTGAATCCAAACTGCTCATCACCCATCTTACTTTCTACTGCTTTGCATATTCCAGTGTTTTCATTGCAATGTGACAGGAGGTTGATACCTCTACACTGCCCACAGTTGTGAATGTTTCCTTTGTTCATGCACACTGGCACTATAATGCTTATTCTCCAGTCAACTGGGGTGTGCCTTTGTCTCCATACTGCTGTGAGTACCCTCTGGAGCCATTTCTGTCTTAACTCTCCCAACAACATGATCATATTGCCTCATCTGAGTCAGCTGCTTTCCCTGACATAATTTCCTTAGTGCTGTTCTTACATTTTCTACACTGGGCTCTCCTTCCTCTTTCAGTGTAATTTGCGTCTAGGGCAGTCAAGCTTCTGTGGGGTTTTCTTCAATCAGAATCTGCTGGAAATACACCTTCCACCTGCCATTGATGTCTGTGGGTTGGTGAGCAGGTTGTTGCTGGTATCTCTTCTGAAGGGTGTCTAATGACTATCTTGTTTATCTTTTTGTCTTTACCTTGAAACTTGGCAGAATTTCTTTGTGTCATCTGTTGAGTTACTTAGCAGAAGCTGGAAGAGTGCATCTGATGTCTTGTTCTTTGCTATTGTGACTGCTCCCTTAATTCTCTTTGCTGGCCAGTCAGTATTCCTTTTTAGCCTGGTCTGTCTTTTCTATCTTAAACTTTTTCCTGCACCACTTCTTTATTTTCAAAAGGTAAGTCATGTAAAAAGTGGAAAAAATAATAAAATATGCGTAGAAAAATTTAGGGACAGATTCCAAAAGATCAGCGCAACACTGTGAAATACCTTGAGCATTGTATATGAACTCTGCCAAGCAAAGTAATATGTAAATGAGATGCAGTGCAGAATCTACATATAGGCAAGCAGAATTCAGAGCAATGACTGAAAACTTAGAATGGCTGAAAGTTCAGTGCAACTATAAATATGAATGCAGAAAAGTGAAGCATCCACCAAGAGGAGAAAACGCTGAGAGAAGAAAGGAGCCACATTTGAGATTTTAAGTATTTTTCTTCATATTATTTGTTAAGATTTCTGCATTGCGCCTACTTTTTGCCATTTTCCAGCTTGCTAAACTTGATATCTGTATTAGGAACTGTATTTAGAACACATCTAGAGCCTGTTTACTGCATTTCCTGTGTTGCACTTATTTTAAAATCGTTTTTTTCTTAAAACTTGCATTTTACCTGTCTGTGGCCTAGCACTCAAGTGTGGGGTCATTTATTGGACTGTTCTAACTTGTTGCTACTTGTGTATCTCTGCTATCTTTAAACAAAACAAAAACATTCTTGCTTTTTTCCCACTTTCTGAAATTTAAAAAAAAAAGTTCAGTTACAGATTTGCTGTTCTGAACTGTTTGTAAGTTTCTTGGAGGCCATTGCTTGCTTGGGCTAAAGGGAAGTCTCTGTGTTCATCAGTGGCAGTGGTAAACACTGAACTGCCTGCCTGCCCCTGTGCCTTAGAACTGTTCCAAATCTCAAAGTAAGCACTCTATTTCCTTCTAAAACCCAGCAGTAGCTAGGATAAGTGTCTTATAAGTAAGCACTAATAAATTAAAGCACTACACCCTCTTATACTCCCTTTAAGTACTTGGCTCCCTATTGGTCCTTTTTGATCAAGTCAAAAAGTAATTCCTTATACTATTCTGGCATGTCCAAAAGTCAGTTTCAGGTTTATTCTCCAGTCCAGCTGGTGAATATGGGAATCTTAAGGCAATGTTACAACTGCTTTATGTACACAGACCACCCTCTCCTCTTCCCAACAAGCTCAAATATATGTGAGAGATGCAACTATATAGCCAAACTGGAGGCTGAGCTCTCTCAACATAGTACTGGCACGGTCAGTCTGGAGGAGAAGGTAATCACACACACACCACAAATCCAGTCTCACATAGACCTATCGCAACAGCAAACCAAACACATAAACACACAAAAACATACTTGGAGGCTCTAAATAAAAATCTGCCCAAGCAACAGAGACCTCCAAAGCAGACATCCAAGCAACTGCTACCCCACAACAATACCCACGTATCACATAGTTCACAAAGTCAGTGTGCCACACAGTCACAGCCCTTAAGGCTAAACAACACACCTAATACACTTGTAATAGGTGACTCTATTGTCAGACACACTGACGTCCCTCTCACCAGGCTGAACAAGGAGAAGGTCACTGTAAGCTGCCTGTCGGGTGCCAGGATCCACCACATAACACAAGCACTCAGGTAACTCCAAAGCAAGTACAAATATGACTCTGTCATTGTCCATGCTGGTGTGAATGACCTGAGACGTACCTCCCTGGATTACATGAAAAGTGACATAGAGGAGCTCTCTGATCATGTGGCCCAGGCCGGTATGACCCTGACCTTGAGTAGCATCTTACCCTCACCAAGAATGATACCACAGTATAAAGACAAAATGATCAATTTCAACAATTGGCTAAAGTATTGGTGTCACTCAAAGGGGATCCAGTGTCTATCAGCCTGGGATGACATGCTTGACAAGCCACGTTGCTTCGCTAGGGACAGCTTGCACCTGTCACCCCTGGGTTTTCGAATACTGGCCAAGGCTCTTGCCACCCCCATAGTGCCTTTTTTAGTCAAGGCTCAAAAGACAAACCCACCTCCTTAGACAACATGTGGAAAAAGAAACTAAGGGTAATGCTGCTCAACGCCAGAAGTCTAAACCTCAAGATGCACGCACTCGAGGCTCTCCTCAGTATGGAGAATATCGATAGCTGTGCAGTAACAGAAACCTGGTTCAAGGCTCCTGAGAGCATCCCAGCACTACCAGGCTATACCTCATACCATGCTTTTTGGCCCCAAAACTCGGACCGAACCACACGAGGAGGGGGAGTATCCATATTCATCAAAGATACCCATATCTCCAGGCTAGTGGCACTGCACGAAGCATCTGAGACCATCCATGTGCAACTAACAGTGGGCAAAACTGCCTTCCAGTTTGTAGCCTGCTACAGACCACCCTCCCAAACTCAGGAACCCCACTCGGCTTTCCTGAAGACACTGGAGAATATGAATGTCTCCCCAAACACCATTATATTGGGTGACTTTAACTATGCAAACATAGACTGGGAGCACTATTAGAATTTATAAACTCAAATGCTATGGAACAACTGGTCACCACTCCCACAAGAGGGGAAAACATATTGGACCTGATCATCACCAACATGGGGACTCTATGCTCCATACCAGAGGTATACCCCTCATTGGTAAGATCTGACCATAAATTAATCACTATGGACATCCATATCCCGTCCCCACCCCCAGCAAATGAAACCACGGTCAAAAACTTCTCAAAAGCAAACTTCCCACTTCTCAAAACCGAGGTGGAATCCTTCAAAGCCCCAGGGCCAGTGGAAACTACGGCCCAAACCGCAGAATCCTTTACAAATGCATTCTATGGATACCTACAGGAATGCATGGATCATGCTATCCCAAATAAAACCAAGACACACTCCTCCAAAGGCAGGAGACCTGTCTGGTGGACCCCAGCCATAAATAAGCTGTACAACAGAAGGAGGAAGCTACTACATGATAGAGCAAAATCCCTGAAAGGTAAGGCAACTCTGATCAATACTAGCAAGAAACTACAATCCCTCATAAAATCATCTAAGGCTAGCTTCGAAAGAAAAATTGCACAAGACACTAAAGATAATCACAAGGCTTTCTTTAGTTATGTCAGAAACCTGGGTGGAAACTCCCAGATATGCTCTGAGTTAGTGCAAAATGACAAAAAATACACTGAAACCACAGACATTGCCAACATCCTGGCAGACAGGTTCAGTGCAAACTCCCCCCCACCAAATGAGCAAATGACTATCCCAACAGAATGCAGCCTCCCTGACATCACAGATGCACAGGTGAGAGCTGCCTTCTCCAAAGCAAAAAACACAGCATAAACAGTGCCCTGGGCTGCGTTTTACATGAGCTCCAAGAAGAACTGAACCCTCACTTAAAATTACTGTTCAGTCTCAGCCTTACAACAGGATATGTACCCAAAGAATGGCGTACAGCAACAGTAGTCCCACTACATAAAGGTGGTGCCACAACGGACCCCGGAAACTATCGCCCTATAAGCCTAACTAGCCTGGTCTCCAAAGTTATGGAGCGTATCATCATGGAACTCATAAACAAAGACATTGGGAACCTCCAAATACTGAATCCTACCCAATTTGTCTTTGTTAAGGGCAGATCTTGCCTCTTGAACCTAGTCAATTTCTTTGAAACAGTCACCAAGGCCATAGATGAAGGGAAGGTAGTCCACACAGCCTACCTTGACCTTGCAAAAGCCTTCGACACAATACCCCACTTGGGCATCATAAATAAGCTCACCAGCTTAAATATCAACCCCTATGTCACAAGATGGGTTGCAAACTGGCTTAGGGATAGAACCCACATGGTTAGAATTGCAGGTGCCATGTCAGACTCTAAACCAGTTACAAGTGGCGTCCCACAAGGCTCAGTCCTGGGACCTCTCTTGTTCGGTATATATTTCTCTGAGGTACAGGCTAACACAGGAGAACTATGGCTGACAAAGTTTGCAGATGACTGCAAACTGGGGGCCATAATCGACTCACCGGCTGATACAAGCATCCTCCAAAAAGGTCTCACAGAGATGGATAACTGGTGCCAGAGCCATGGCCTAAAGCTAAATGCCAAAAAGTGCATAGTCACCCCCTTTGGGGAAAAACAAAGTGCCTACAAATTACCACATAGGTGGTAATCCATTAAGTACGGAAGAAGTAATTAGGGATTTGGGGACCCAAGTACATTGCAATCTCTCCTTTGACAATCACATTGCCAAAGTGGTTAGAAAGACATTCTATATAGCCCACCTTATCACAAAGGGGTTCACATCTAGATCAAGAGAGGTCATTGTGCCCCTCTACTCATCACTCATCAGGCCCATAATTGAATACAATGCCCCATTTGGGATGTACCTTACCCGACACCTGCTACAACTAGAAAGACCCCAAAAGTACCTCACCAAGAGGATCAAGGGACTCAAACAGATGCCCTACGCAGTTAGGCTAAAGAAACTCCAGCTCTACTCAGTTGCTTACCACCTACTCAGAGGCGATCTGTGCCTGACGTATAAAGCCATGTGCAACACAGAATTAATGGACATGCTCCACCTCAAGAAATCCAAATCCATCAGAACTACACGCTCCAGTGACTTAAACCTCAGCACAGAAATAAATAGAACATGCTGGAGGGACAGATTCATATCCCAGAGGCTCCCCTCACTCTGGAACAAAATCCCAATCCATGTCAGACAGAGCCCCTCAATGACCCTCTTCAAGAAGAATCTTGACGTTTGGATGGGAGATCGTAAATTTACCCCTGGGATCTCTTCTGTGTCACTGCTAGACAGAGGCACGGTAAACTAACCTTAAATGGGCTATCTTCTGTGACCTACTATACAGAGGCATAGTCAACTAATCTAAGAAGGGTGGTGAAAGCCAAACACACTCTGGCTAGGCTTGTAAATGCCCTAGGGCAGATAGCCTAGTATCAACCTATGAACCTATGATCCTAAAACGTGCAGGATGTTAACTGGAGCAAAGGCAAAGTAGGCCACTATAGGAAAAAGCACATAAGTGTTAATTTGACAGACATGCCACAGATGTGAAGCAAATGTTTGCTTAGATTATATAATGGAGATGAATGCAGAATTCACATACCTGTGCAGAGTATTGTGAGTCTATAGCACACAGTCTAAGTACAAAGCAATAGAATGTAAATAGGAAAATACATAATTATGTGTACTATCAGAATAATGCAGATTTCACTGGGCAGCTGAGGACATTTAAAAAATGGTGATGTGGCATAAAATGTCACATCACCACCATCTCAGAAATGCTCTGTCTAAAAACTGAAGTGCAGAGTGGGCTGTGTGGAGGGAGCTCAGCTAATGCACACACACAAGAAGTGGGGAAGATAGAACAGTAGAAGTTGGATAAGAGTAAAGAAGGGGGAGAGACATGATGCAAGAAGGGAAAGGAAGGTCATAGGGAGGGAAGAGTGTTATGGGTATTTTTTTTTTTTTTTTCAGGGGGGAATAGGCACTGCTTTTTTTTTTAAAGGAATGAAGGATTGGTGAGTTGTTGGGAAATGGTAAAGGATAAATGGGTTGGGAAGAAATACTTAACATGATGTATACCATATAATAGATGTGCAGGGTGGTAAAATACAAAAGAGGTGGGATGTCGCATACAGACAATAAACAGCGACAGCACAGGGGGGTACAGGAATTTCACAGACATTGGAGGGAGTGTAGCCTACACATGGACTACCCTGTAAACAATTGTAAATCAAAGCACCAGTGCACACAGCAGCATTGTTGTGGAGCTGTCCACTATCTTACCACCTTAAAATAGGATCGGAAAAAACTGATAGCATGGTGTATGAAGCAATACCTTTCAGAAAAAGACAACACAACACTGATTTCATCCCCAAGATTGGCAGTTTCTGGACATGTACACAAATGACTTAGGCTGCAAATAAGAGAGATCTAGACACATAAATAATCACAGGGACAGAGGTCAAGATAGAACCACCAACCATACAAGTGAGATGCAAACATCTGTCCACTAAACCAAGTTGCAACCTTGAAGCTCACAGGATAATTAACCACTGTTTTGTTATGACATTAGCAAAATGTGCCTGAACCATCAAAGAAGCTTCACAGCATAAGTACTGGAAGCTTCAAACACATGCCACTAAAATGACAGAACACATCTTGCCATTTGTGGATAATCATCATGCATGTTGCATATACAACTCATTTGAACATCTTTAGCATTCCTGATATGCTAGAGTTACAAGTACTAGAGCAGTACGCACAATGGTTTCTATTATGTATGCCTCTAGGTGTTGTGCATATGCTGATATGGACCTACTGTGGGCAAAGCAGGATAGCTCTACATCACTAAGGTGATAAGTCAGTCATGTATAACACAGAACTCTGTACATGCAAACCAAATGAGGTCACTTACTCCATTTATAGGACATACACATGTGGAATGCACATCTGTGATATTGTACTGCAAGTGTGGTGCAGCTGCCTGTGGAAATGTAACCAGCCACTACAGCACAGAACCTCTGCAGGTTGGTTGCATCACTATCACCAACATGTGCTGTCATACATCACATCAAAAGATATATATGCTACTCACATGTAGGCTACAGTAAGTAAAAAGAACACAAAGACTATATTTATAGTCTCGAGGTACCTCTTTGGTTGGGCCAAATCTTACAAATGAGTCCAGAAGCAATTGTGCATGACTAGTGGCATGTCCTTTAGAAAAGTTACCCATCATTATCTGTATCTTGGTATGAAACACATCTGTCATGACTTCCCTCAGATGGTTGTTCATATCATCTGGTGTTGGTGGATTGATGGTGACATTACTGGTCCAATAGTACTGCAGCATGTGCAATGGTACAGTCCTACCAACATCCGGAGTTGCTTCCTCCTCCCCGTGTAATGACTCTTCCAGCAGAGTTCAGACAAATCCTCTCCTTCATTTTCCATCTATAGGTGGGCTGTCTTGTCATCTGGCCTCTATAACTGAACATATTTGCAGTAAATTACATGAAATTATTACAACATACAGTAAAACAATGCAACACAACTCTACCCTCAATGCTGTCAATCATACACACACATTACAGTTACAATATTGTTCAAGCAGAGATGTCTAAAGATATCAACACATATGTGAAAGAACAACTCCCATACTTAATAAATCCTGGTAATTATTGACAGTGGACATGTATGACACTCAGGTGACAAACATTTTGGGCACCAGTATGTGTCATGAAGGATATTGTGTGTTAATTCCAGCTGTTTACTATGACATCCTAAATACTCTATGAAGTGCTACCTCACAAACAACATACCCCCTCATGTCTACTACAGTTCTAGCCAGATGTGGCATGCTGTATCAAAACATTGGCAGGTATGAATGGCAGCTACAAACCTGACATCACTATATAACAACTGATCTGAATAATAAACATGGAGAGCACTGCCAGATACATTAGTGACCTGCCAAATGCTGTAGATGTGTTACAAAGAACACCAGCAGTACTCAAGTCAGAGTGTGCTGAATATGTATGATGTCATGATCTGTAGAAATGATGCATATCTATATCAACACATCATCTGTCAACATGTCTATTGGTCACTTGCATAAGCATCCACCTATTACAATTAATTTAATTCATCATTGCACTGTCCATTTTATAGTTGCCAGTGAGTTTGCAATAAATGAAAATTATAATGATTTGCTTGCTTTTTTGCATTCACAACTTATCCACTGTCAGTCTAACACCACACACACACCAAAGGATTCCATGGTAGGTATTCAGCTGTACTTTACATAACACTGTTGAGTATTGTGTTTCTGTTTACAACAGCTTATATATTACTTTTTGTAGTGAGACATTGTGGATTCACTCTGTCATGAAAGCATACCAAGGATTGTCAGCTCAAAGAAAACATTTGGAGCCATCATTCTAAACAAACTAAAATGCATAATATATGCACATTTGTCATCAAAACACTTAAAAATGCTAATACATATCTTAAGGATCCTATTTGTATGTGCACATATTACTTTTATAAACCTGCTGCACAGCATGACAAATAAACTTCTTAATGAAAAACATACTGAAAATAAACTCATCACTCATAGCTATACAATTACTACGTATTACACAGGGCATCACATACACACACACCATAAATGAAGTTGCCACTCTGACTGCACAACTTCCTTTCCCACACTACTTCAAAATCCCTGTAAGGCTATACAGGGAACAGTGTGGCCCTGAACAAGTGCTATGTACAACTACAAGCTGTGGCACAACAGTATGATCCCTACCCATTCTGACAAATTATAACTATACAGGGACACTATCTGCCATACCAGAACAGGTGTATACATACAGTGAACAACTGTGTAGCAATTGCATATATAAATGCTATACAGTTTTTTATGTGTTTGTCAAAAACAGGGATAACACTATAAGGTTATTACCCTGTATGTAATGTCAATCATCACACAGGAACCATATATACAAGATGGAACAATAAATATGCAATACACAGCCCTTGTCATTTGTATGTAGTACCAAATGATATGTGATCATCACTTAGGTTCTATACACAAAAAGCTATTGTATATATATATCTGCATTATTACAAAGATTTTTTACACGTGCCCAGTTGTACTACATGAAATATGTAAAAGGTTTATGGTTGACTTGAATGTCTTTAGAAAATACAGAAGGTTATTCATGGACAACTAATGTTACATGATGGAAAAACATACACATGAATTTCTATATAAGGCAGGAAAGTGGCACATCTACTCAACAGGATTGGAAAAAATTTAAGTTTCTATTCTGATGGGCATTCCACTCACATAAACATATGAAAATATGCTATCTTCCCTACCTCACTACTGTTTCAATTCTGCAAGGCAATGCATGTGATAATTTCATCATCAACCTCTTTCTTGTTATATCTTCATGCCTATTAGAAGACACAAGAAAATAAAAACAGTTGGCACCTAGTACGGAACATGCTATCATCAATAATAAATGTATGCTACAGATACATTACAACAGTGAGTAAAACTAACATTGATTTAAGACTATTTTTCATCGGTATAAAATGGCTCACTACTGCTGCCTAGGGATATACAGTCTATGTCATGTACTTATCCATTACCATTTGTACAGTGCAATGTAACTGTCATTTCAGCCGTGGGGAAATCACACAAGTAGGTATGATGCCTCCTGTGAAACTCCTAAGGTTGACACTGGGATTTGAACGATCATCTTTTCCACCATCCTACACTAAAGTTGAGAATGCTACCAAAAGATAATGGAGATATTTTGGCAATTTCATGAAAATCTATATAGAGCAGAGGAGTGGGCAAAACATATTGTGATGCATTTTTAGAAACATTTGATAATGCATAGCTTGACGAAGTGGAAGGTCAACAAATTATCATTAAAGCTAGATGAAGGGAAATACAAAATGTGATGTGTGAATAAGCAACAGGGAAGTGTCCAGGAATGTCTGCAATTCCCATAGAAATTCGGAAATTTGGAGGCAGGAGATTGTTGAAAATTTGGAAAGCATTGTTTAATGATGCTTTGAAATGTGGCATATCTGCATCATGAAAGAAGACAGTATTTCTGACTATATTAGCTAAGAAAATGGTACAAATGTTACCAAAGCTGATAGATATTCATATATTCATAGAATGTTGCTAGGCTAATGACCTGGGAGGCTTTTCTAAGCTTAGTCAAGTTTTCCCGAAAGAATAATGATGTCTTGTATCCAAAAAGGACATTGAGAGCCAGTTGTTTATAAGCTACCTCTGTCCATAAGGGATATGGGTGCCAGGCCCAGTGTAAATTTCCTATTCTCCATCCACTGGTCTAGGTTATGCTTAAACTGGGTAATAGATGAACTCAGCTTCACTTTGATGGGAAGCCTGTTCTATAGGAGGGGCAGTCTCTAGGCCACATATTTGTCTCTCCAGCATGTTCTGTTTAAGTCACAGACCAAATTCAGGTCCCTAACCCTTGTATTTCTTGTACTCTTTGAAGTACGAATATGTAGGAGATTCATAAGTGTGGGGTTTGTGGATGCCTTGTAAGTCAGGCATAGATCACCCCTCAGCAATCACTAAGAAACTGAGTAGATGAAAAGGGCTTTAAGGTGGTATGAATAAGGCAGGTTTGTTACACCTTGTAGTCTTTTTGTATGAACCTCTGAGGTCACTCTAGTTGCTGCAGATGCCTGGTCAGGTACATACCAAAGTGAGCACTGTACTCTATGATTGGTCTGATAAGGGAGGAGTGGGGAGAGAAATTTGAGTTGAACCTGTCAGCCAAAAGGTTGGCAATGGCCTCTGCTTCCTTATAGACAGAGAGCTTATAAATGCCTGTTCCTCAATGTCCTATTTGGGTATAAGACATCATTACTCTTGCAGGAAAACTTGCCTAGGCTTAGAATGGCTGCCAGGTTGTTAGCCTAGTAACAGTCTATGAATCTTTGTAAGTAAATCTTTGCTCCCAGAATGTGTACAAAATCTCACCCAAAGTTAGTCTAGGGGCAGGATTCACGAAGCCTCCGTGTAAGAGTTATAACTCATACACGGAGGCTGCAGTTAAATGGAGTGATGTCAGCATGCTTTGCATATTCATGAGAGCATGCTGAATCACATCTAAGGCTAACACGGTCCGTGTAAGACAGTAGGGGGCGTGCCCGTAGGCCGAGCCCTGTAAACGGCATGCCCCCAGAAGAGGAAAAGTGCTCAAAGTAAACACCCATGACAGAGTCCATGGAAATGTGAATAAACACAACACAACACATGCCCCCACAGACTATGAACAGAAAACATATAAATAAACATGTTATATATTTTTTTTAAATTGTAAAAAGTTTAACCGTGAGTGCGCTTGCGTGGCGTGCCGAAGCGCAGCTACAGTTAGCAGTCAGTGGGAAAGCATATAAGAACTAAATATGCAAAGTAAGCCAGGAAGCAATAGCATAGCGGTAGAGATGTTGGCTGAAGAGCAGGCATTCATGGTTCGAGCCCCCACAACACCAATTTTTATTTTTAGCAAAATAAGCACGAAACAAGTCCCTGACAAATATGTACACATAAAAACACATTTTATGTAAAATGTAATGAAATAGCCCATTTATATTGAAGAAATGTGAGGTCACAAAAGAATAAAAAATGCCAGATGTGCCCATAGCTGAGCTACAGTTTAACAGGGTGAGTGCATCTGCCCGTACGTGAGCAGTGGTTTAACTGGTGCAAAATGAGTGCCTGTAGCTGAGCAGTGGTTTAACATGTTGAATTTAAGTGCCCCTAGCTCAGCTGAGCATAATATGCGTGCCGATAGCCAAATGAGGCTTAAACCAGCATACCCCGTTTGCGCGGAGCTGCGCACCGCGCAAAAAAGCTAACCAACGGGCAACGTTGAGCAAGCCGTATCAAAACTACCTTTACACAGACACACCCCTCAGCATGTCTAGACAGTCATGAAAAATAAAAAGCAGTGGCCAGGTTCGAACCCAGGATACTATACACCATAGTCAAGGTACCAAACCACTAAGCCATGACAGCAGCACCTAGAAATGCAATAATAGCTAATATATAGGAATGAATACAAACTGGAGCATGACAATGCAGGTTTACTGAAGTTGATACAATTCCAAATGGCCAA